>NW_026910831.1:0-84972 GCF_963854185.1 Sardina pilchardus | reverse complement strand
CCAAAGTGGATTTTGAAAAAAGTTTCCACGAGCGCATGTTTTGGCCGTCTCAGCCAACTGTCATGAAATATGAAAAGTAAACGTGTCTTCACTTTTCCTTCATAGCTTGAAATTGGAAGGTCTTAGAAGCTTGAAACCAAGCGCATACAACACAAAGGGCCTCAATGAGCTACTGGCCGCTCACTGGTGGCTCCAGCGCACGCGGTTCAGTCGCATCATTCCCTCTGATGTGGTGTTCATGAAGTTGGGTGTTGAGGTGCATGTACTGCATTGTGACAGAAAGTCACTTTACAACATCTTACAAGCCCAAAGTGGATTTTGAAAAAAGTTTCCACGAGCGCATGTTTTGGCCGTCTCAGCCAACTGTCATGAAATATGAAAAGTAAACGTGTCTTCACTTTTCCTTCATAGCTTGAAATTGGAAGGTCTTAGAAGCTTGAAACCAAGCGCATACAACACAAAGGGCCTCAATGAGCTACTGGCCGCTCACTGGTGGCTCCAGCGCACGCGGTTCAGTCGCATCATTCACTCTGATGTGGTGTTCATGAAGTTGGGTGTTGAGGTGCATGTACTGCATTGTGACAGAAAGTCACTTTACAACATCTTACAAGCCCAAAGTGGATTTTGAAAAAAGTTTCCACGAGCGCATGTTTTGGCCGTCTCAGCCAACTGTCATGAAATATGAAAAGTAAACGTGTCTTCACTTTTCCTTCATAGCTTGAAATTGGAAGGTCTTAGAAGCTTGAAACCAAGCGCATACAACACAAAGGGCCTCAATGAGCTACTGGCCGCTCACTGGTGGCTCCAGCGCACGCGGTTCAGTCGCATCATTCACTCTGATGTGGTGTTCATGAAGATGGGTGTTGAGGTGCATGTACTGCATTGTGACAGAAAGTCACTTTACAACATCTTACAAGCCCAAAGTGGATTTTGAAAAAAGTTTCCACGAGCGCATGTTTTGGCCGTCTCAGCCAACTGTCATGAAATATGAAAAGTAAACGTGTCTTCACTTTTCCTTCATAGCTTGAAATTGGAAGGTCTTAGAAGCTTGAAACCAAGCGCATACAACACAAAGGGCCTCAATGAGCTACTGGCCGCTCACTGGTGGCTCCAGCGCACGCGGTTCAGTCGCATCATTCCCTCTGATGTGGTGTTCATGAAGTTGGGTGTTGAGGTGCATGTACTGCATTGTGACAGAAAGTCACTTTACAACATCTTACAAGCCCAAAGTGGATTTTGAAAAAAGTTTCCACGAGCGCATGTTTTGGCCGTCTCAGCCAACTGTCATGAAATATGAAAAGTAAACGTGTCTTCACTTTTCCTTCATAGCTTGAAATTGGAAGGTCTTAGAAGCTTGAAACCAAGCGCATACAACACAAAGGGCCTCAATGAGCTACTGGCCGCTCACTGGTGGCTCCAGCGCACGCGGTTCAGTCGCATCATTCACTCTGATGTGGTGTTCATGAAGTTGGGTGTTGAGGTGCATGTACTGCATTGTGACAGAAAGTCACTTTACAACATCTTACAAGCCCAAAGTGGATTTTGAAAAAAGTTTCCACGAGCGCATGTTTTGGCCGTCTCAGCCAACTGTCATGAAATATGAAAAGTAAACGTGTCTTCACTTTTCCTTCATAGCTTGAAATTGGAAGGTCTTAGAAGCTTGAAACCAAGCGCATACAACACAAAGGGCCTCAATGAGCTACTGGCCGCTCACTGGTGGCTCCAGCGCACGCGGTTCAGTCGCATCATTCCCTCTGATGTGGTGTTCATGAAGTTGGGTGTTGAGGTGCATGTACTGCATTGTGACAGAAAGTCACTTTACAACATCTTACAAGCCCAAAGTGGATTTTGAAAAAAGTTTCCACGAGCGCATGTTTTGGCCGTCTCAGCCAACTGTCATGAAATATGAAAAGTAAACGTGTCTTCACTTTTCCTTCATAGCTTGAAATTGGAAGGTCTTAGAAGCTTGAAACCAAGCGCATACAACACAAAGGGCCTCAATGAGCTACTGGCCGCTCACTGGTGGCTCCAGCGCACGCGGTTCAGTCGCATCATTCACTCTGATGTGGTGTTCATGAAGTTGGGTGTTGAGGTGCATGTACTGCATTGTGACAGAAAGTCACTTTACAACATCTTACAAGCCCAAAGTGGATTTTGAAAAAAGTTTCCACGAGCGCATGTTTTGGCCGTCTCAGCCAACTGTCATGAAATATGAAAAGTAAACGTGTCTTCACTTTTCCTTCATAGCTTGAAATTGGAAGGTCTTAGAAGCTTGAAACCAAGCGCATACAACACAAAGGGCCTCAATGAGCTACTGGCCGCTCACTGGTGGCTCCAGCGCACGCGGTTCAGTCGCATCATTCACTCTGATGTGGTGTTCATGAAGTTGGGTGTTGAGGTGCATGTACTGCATTGTGACAGAAAGTCACTTTACAACATCTTACAAGCCCAAAGTGGATTTTGAAAAAAGTTTCCACGAGCGCATGTTTTGGCCGTCTCAGCCAACTGTCATGAAATATGAAAAGTAAACGTGTCTTCACTTTTCCTTCATAGCTTGAAATTGGAAGGTCTTAGAAGCTTGAAACCAAGCGCATACAACACAAAGGGCCTCAATGAGCTACTGGCCGCTCACTGGTGGCTCCAGCGCACGCGGTTCAGTCGCATCATTCACTCTGATGTGGTGTTCATGAAGTTGGGTGTTGAGGTGCATGTACTGCATTGTGACAGAAAGTCACTTTACAACATCTTACAAGCCCAAAGTGGATTTTGAAAAAAGTTTCCACGAGCGCATGTTTTGGCCGTCTCAGCCAACTGTCATGAAATATGAAAAGTAAACGTGTCTTCACTTTTCCTTCATAGCTTGAAATTGGAAGGTCTTAGAAGCTTGAAACCAAGCGCATACAACACAAAGGGCCTCAATGAGCTACTGGCCGCTCACTGGTGGCTCCAGCGCACGCGGTTCAGTCGCATCATTCCCTCTGATGTGGTGTTCATGAAGTTGGGTGTTGAGGTGCATGTACTGCATTGTGACAGAAAGTCACTTTACAACATCTTACAAGCCCAAAGTGGATTTTGAAAAAAGTTTCCACGAGCGCATGTTTTGGCCGTCTCAGCCAACTGTCATGAAATATGAAAAGTAAACGTGTCTTCACTTTTCCTTCATAGCTTGAAATTGGAAGGTCTTAGAAGCTTGAAACCAAGCGCATACAACACAAAGGGCCTCAATGAGCTACTGGCCGCTCACTGGTGGCTCCAGCGCACGCGGTTCAGTCGCATCATTCCCTCTGATGTGGTGTTCATGAAGTTGGGTGTTGAGGTGCATGTACTGCATTGTGACAGAAAGTCACTTTACAACATCTTACAAGCCCAAAGTGGATTTTGAAAAAAGTTTCCACGAGCGCATGTTTTGGCCGTCTCAGCCAACTGTCATGAAATATGAAAAGTAAACGTGTCTTCACTTTTCCTTCATAGCTTGAAATTGGAAGGTCTTAGAAGCTTGAAACCAAGCGCATACAACACAAAGGGCCTCAATGAGCTACTGGCCGCTCACTGGTGGCTCCAGCGCACGCGGTTCAGTCGCATCATTCACTCTGATGTGGTGTTCATGAAGTTGGGTGTTGAGGTGCATGTACTGCATTGTGACAGAAAGTCACTTTACAACATCTTACAAGCCCAAAGTGGATTTTGAAAAAAGTTTCCACGAGCGCATGTTTTGGCCGTCTCAGCCAACTGTCATGAAATATGAAAAGTAAACGTGTCTTCACTTTTCCTTCATAGCTTGAAATTGGAAGGTCTTAGAAGCTTGAAACCAAGCGCATACAACACAAAGGGCCTCAATGAGCTACTGGCCGCTCACTGGTGGCTCCAGCGCACGCGGTTCAGTCGCATCATTCCCTCTGATGTGGTGTTCATGAAGTTGGGTGTTGAGGTGCATGTACTGCATTGTGACAGAAAGTCACTTTACAACATCTTACAAGCCCAAAGTGGATTTTGAAAAAAGTTTCCACGAGCGCATGTTTTGGCCGTCTCAGCCAACTGTCATGAAATATGAAAAGTAAACGTGTCTTCACTTTTCCTTCATAGCTTGAAATTGGAAGGTCTTAGAAGCTTGAAACCAAGCGCATACAACACAAAGGGCCTCAATGAGCTACTGGCCGCTCACTGGTGGCTCCAGCGCACGCGGTTCAGTCGCATCATTCACTCTGATGTGGTGTTCATGAAGTTGGGTGTTGAGGTGCATGTACTGCATTGTGACAGAAAGTCACTTTACAACATCTTACAAGCCCAAAGTGGATTTTGAAAAAAGTTTCCACGAGCGCATGTTTTGGCCGTCTCAGCCAACTGTCATGAAATATGAAAAGTAAACGTGTCTTCACTTTTCCTTCATAGCTTGAAATTGGAAGGTCTTAGAAGCTTGAAACCAAGCGCATACAACACAAAGGGCCTCAATGAGCTACTGGCCGCTCACTGGTGGCTCCAGCGCACGCGGTTCAGTCGCATCATTCACTCTGATGTGGTGTTCATGAAGTTGGGTGTTGAGGTGCATGTACTGCATTGTGACAGAAAGTCACTTTACAACATCTTACAAGCCCAAAGTGGATTTTGAAAAAAGTTTCCACGAGCGCATGTTTTGGCCGTCTCAGCCAACTGTCATGAAATATGAAAAGTAAACGTGTCTTCACTTTTCCTTCATAGCTTGAAATTGGAAGGTCTTAGAAGCTTGAAACCAAGCGCATACAACACAAAGGGCCTCAATGAGCTACTGGCCGCTCACTGGTGGCTCCAGCGCACGCGGTTCAGTCGCATCATTCCCTCTGATGTGGTGTTCATGAAGTTGGGTGTTGAGGTGCATGTACTGCATTGTGACAGAAAGTCACTTTACAACATCTTACAAGCCCAAAGTGGATTTTGAAAAAAGTTTCCACGAGCGCATGTTTTGGCCGTCTCAGCCAACTGTCATGAAATATGAAAAGTAAACGTGTCTTCACTTTTCCTTCATAGCTTGAAATTGGAAGGTCTTAGAAGCTTGAAACCAAGCGCATACAACACAAAGGGCCTCAATGAGCTACTGGCCGCTCACTGGTGGCTCCAGCGCACGCGGTTCAGTCGCATCATTCACTCTGATGTGGTGTTCATGAAGTTGGGTGTTGAGGTGCATGTACTGCATTGTGACAGAAAGTCACTTTACAACATCTTACAAGCCCAAAGTGGATTTTGAAAAAAGTTTCCACGAGCGCATGTTTTGGCCGTCTCAGCCAACTGTCATGAAATATGAAAAGTAAACGTGTCTTCACTTTTCCTTCATAGCTTGAAATTGGAAGGTCTTAGAAGCTTGAAACCAAGCGCATACAACACAAAGGGCCTCAATGAGCTACTGGCCGCTCACTGGTGGCTCCAGCGCACGCGGTTCAGTCGCATCATTCCCTCTGATGTGGTGTTCATGAAGTTGGGTGTTGAGGTGCATGTACTGCATTGTGACAGAAAGTCACTTTACAACATCTTACAAGCCCAAAGTGGATTTTGAAAAAAGTTTCCACGAGCGCATGTTTTGGCCGTCTCAGCCAACTGTCATGAAATATGAAAAGTAAACGTGTCTTCACTTTTCCTTCATAGCTTGAAATTGGAAGGTCTTAGAAGCTTGAAACCAAGCGCATACAACACAAAGGGCCTCAATGAGCTACTGGCCGCTCACTGGTGGCTCCAGCGCACGCGGTTCAGTCGCATCATTCACTCTGATGTGGTGTTCATGAAGTTGGGTGTTGAGGTGCATGTACTGCATTGTGACAGAAAGTCACTTTACAACATCTTACAAGCCCAAAGTGGATTTTGAAAAAAGTTTCCACGAGCGCATGTTTTGGCCGTCTCAGCCAACTGTCATGAAATATGAAAAGTAAACGTGTCTTCACTTTTCCTTCATAGCTTGAAATTGGAAGGTCTTAGAAGCTTGAAACCAAGCGCATACAACACAAAGGGCCTCAATGAGCTACTGGCCGCTCACTGGTGGCTCCAGCGCACGCGGTTCAGTCGCATCATTCACTCTGATGTGGTGTTCATGAAGTTGGGTGTTGAGGTGCATGTACTGCATTGTGACAGAAAGTCACTTTACAACATCTTACAAGCCCAAAGTGGATTTTGAAAAAAGTTTCCACGAGCGCATGTTTTGGCCGTCTCAGCCAACTGTCATGAAATATGAAAAGTAAACGTGTCTTCACTTTTCCTTCATAGCTTGAAATTGGAAGGTCTTAGAAGCTTGAAACCAAGCGCATACAACACAAAGGGCCTCAATGAGCTACTGGCCGCTCACTGGTGGCTCCAGCGCACGCGGTTCAGTCGCATCATTCCCTCTGATGTGGTGTTCATGAAGTTGGGTGTTGAGGTGCATGTACTGCATTGTGACAGAAAGTCACTTTACAACATCTTACAAGCCCAAAGTGGATTTTGAAAAAAGTTTCCACGAGTGCATGTTTTGGCCGTCTCAGCCAACTGTCATGAAATATGAAAAGTAAACGTGTCTTCACTTTTCCTTCATAGCTTGAAATTGGAAGGTCTTAGAAGCTTGAAACCAAGCGCATACAACACAAAGGGCCTCAATGAGCTACTGGCCGCTCACTGGTGGCTCCAGCGCACGCGGTTCAGTCGCATCATTCACTCTGATGTGGTGTTCATGAAGTTGGGTGTTGAGGTGCATGTACTGCATTGTGACAGAAAGTCACTTTACAACATCTTACAAGCCCAAAGTGGATTTTGAAAAAAGTTTCCACGAGCGCATGTTTTGGCCGTCTCAGCCAACTGTCATGAAATATGAAAAGTAAACGTGTCTTCACTTTTCCTTCATAGCTTGAAATTGGAAGGTCTTAGAAGCTTGAAACCAAGCGCATACAACACAAAGGGCCTCAATGAGCTACTGGCCGCTCACTGGTGGCTCCAGCGCACGCGGTTCAGTCGCATCATTCCCTCTGATGTGGTGTTCATGAAGTTGGGTGTTGAGGTGCATGTACTGCATTGTGACAGAAAGTCACTTTACAACATCTTACAAGCCCAAAGTGGATTTTGAAAAAAGTTTCCACGAGCGCATGTTTTGGCCGTCTCAGCCAACTGTCATGAAATATGAAAAGTAAACGTGTCTTCACTTTTCCTTCATAGCTTGAAATTGGAAGGTCTTAGAAGCTTGAAACCAAGCGCATACAACACAAAGGGCCTCAATGAGCTACTGGCCGCTCACTGGTGGCTCCAGCGCACGCGGTTCAGTCGCATCATTCACTCTGATGTGGTGTTCATGAAGTTGGGTGTTGAGGTGCATGTACTGCATTGTGACAGAAAGTCACTTTACAACATCTTACAAGCCCAAAGTGGATTTTGAAAAAAGTTTCCACGAGCGCATGTTTTGGCCGTCTCAGCCAACTGTCATGAAATATGAAAAGTAAACGTGTCTTCACTTTTCCTTCATAGCTTGAAATTGGAAGGTCTTAGAAGCTTGAAACCAAGCGCATACAACACAAAGGGCCTCAATGAGCTACTGGCCGCTCACTGGTGGCTCCAGCGCACGCGGTTCAGTCGCATCATTCCCTCTGATGTGGTGTTCATGAAGTTGGGTGTTGAGGTGCATGTACTGCATTGTGACAGAAAGTCACTTTACAACATCTTACAAGCCCAAAGTGGATTTTGAAAAAAGTTTCCACGAGCGCATGTTTTGGCCGTCTCAGCCAACTGTCATGAAATATGAAAAGTAAACGTGTCTTCACTTTTCCTTCATAGCTTGAAATTGGAAGGTCTTAGAAGCTTGAAACCAAGCGCATACAACACAAAGGGCCTCAATGAGCTACTGGCCGCTCACTGGTGGCTCCAGCGCACGCGGTTCAGTCGCATCATTCACTCTGATGTGGTGTTCATGAAGTTGGGTGTTGAGGTGCATGTACTGCATTGTGACAGAAAGTCACTTTACAACATCTTACAAGCCCAAAGTGGATTTTGAAAAAAGTTTCCACGAGCGCATGTTTTGGCCGTCTCAGCCAACTGTCATGAAATATGAAAAGTAAACGTGTCTTCACTTTTCCTTCATAGCTTGAAATTGGAAGGTCTTAGAAGCTTGAAACCAAGCGCATACAACACAAAGGGCCTCAATGAGCTACTGGCCGCTCACTGGTGGCTCCAGCGCACGCGGTTCAGTCGCATCATTCACTCTGATGTGGTGTTCATGAAGTTGGGTGTTGAGGTGCATGTACTGCATTGTGACAGAAAGTCACTTTACAACATCTTACAAGCCCAAAGTGGATTTTGAAAAAAGTTTCCACGAGCGCATGTTTTGGCCGTCTCAGCCAACTGTCATGAAATATGAAAAGTAAACGTGTCTTCACTTTTCCTTCATAGCTTGAAATTGGAAGGTCTTAGAAGCTTGAAACCAAGCGCATACAACACAAAGGGCCTCAATGAGCTACTGGCCGCTCACTGGTGGCTCCAGCGCACGCGGTTCAGTCGCATCATTCACTCTGATGTGGTGTTCATGAAGTTGGGTGTTGAGGTGCATGTACTGCATTGTGACAGAAAGTCCCTTTACAACATCTTACAAGCCCAAAGTGGATTTTGAAAAAAGTTTCCACGAGCGCATGTTTTGGCCGTCTCAGCCAACTGTCATGAAATATGAAAAGTAAACGTGTCTTCACTTTTCCTTCATAGCTTGAAATTGGAAGGTCTTAGAAGCTTGAAACCAAGCGCATACAACACAAAGGGCCTCAATGAGCTACTGGCCGCTCACTGGTGGCTCCAGCGCACGCGGTTCAGTCGCATCATTCACTCTGATGTGGTGTTCATGAAGTTGGGTGTTGAGGTGCATGTACTGCATTGTGACAGAAAGTCACTTTACAACATCTTACAAGCCCAAAGTGGATTTTGAAAAAAGTTTCCACGAGCGCATGTTTTGGCCGTCTCAGCCAACTGTCATGAAATATGAAAAGTAAACGTGTCTTCACTTTTCCTTCATAGCTTGAAATTGGAAGGTCTTAGAAGCTTGAAACCAAGCGCATACAACACAAAGGGCCTCAATGAGCTACTGGCCGCTCACTGGTGGCTCCAGCGCACGCGGTTCAGTCGCATCATTCACTCTGATGTGGTGTTCATGAAGTTGGGTGTTGAGGTGCATGTACTGCATTGTGACAGAAAGTCACTTTACAACATCTTACAAGCCCAAAGTGGATTTTGAAAAAAGTTTCCACGAGCGCATGTTTTGGCCGTCTCAGCCAACTGTCATGAAATATGAAAAGTAAACGTGTCTTCACTTTTCCTTCATAGCTTGAAATTGGAAGGTCTTAGAAGCTTGAAACCAAGCGCATACAACACAAAGGGCCTCAATGAGCTACTGGCCGCTCACTGGTGGCTCCAGCGCACGCGGTTCAGTCGCATCATTCCCTCTGATGTGGTGTTCATGAAGTTGGGTGTTGAGGTGCATGTACTGCATTGTGACAGAAAGTCACTTTACAACATCTTACAAGCCCAAAGTGGATTTTGAAAAAAGTTTCCACGAGCGCATGTTTTGGCCGTCTCAGCCAACTGTCATGAAATATGAAAAGTAAACGTGTCTTCACTTTTCCTTCATAGCTTGAAATTGGAAGGTCTTAGAAGCTTGAAACCAAGCGCATACAACACAAAGGGCCTCAATGAGCTACTGGCCGCTCACTGGTGGCTCCAGCGCACGCGGTTCAGTCGCATCATTCACTCTGATGTGGTGTTCATGAAGTTGGGTGTTGAGGTGCATGTACTGCATTGTGACAGAAAGTCACTTTACAACATCTTACAAGCCCAAAGTGGATTTTGAAAAAAGTTTCCACGAGCGCATGTTTTGGCCGTCTCAGCCAACTGTCAT
Organism: Sardina pilchardus; assembly: GCF_963854185.1. Classification (NCBI taxonomy): domain Eukaryota; kingdom Metazoa; phylum Chordata; class Actinopteri; order Clupeiformes; family Clupeidae; genus Sardina; species Sardina pilchardus. Next base: position 75,116 of record NW_026910831.1, on the reverse strand, counting down.
GAAATATGAAAAGTAAACGTGTCTTCACTTTTCCTTCATAGCTTGAAATTGGAAGGTCTTAGAAGCTTGAAACCAAGCGCATACAACACAAAGGGCCTCAATGAGCTACTGGCCGCTCACTGGTGGCTCCAGCGCACGCGGTTCAGTCGCATCATTCACTCTGATGTGGTGTTCATGAAGTTGGGTGTTGAGGTGCATGTACTGCATTGTGACAGAAAGTCACTTTACAACATCTTACAAGCCCAAAGTGGATTTTGAAAAAGTTTCCACGAGCGCATGTTTTGGCCGTCTCAGCCAACTGTCATGAAATATGAAAAGTAAACGTGTCTTCACTTTTCCTTCATAGCTTGAAATTGGAAGGTCTTAGAAGCTTGAAACCAAGCGCATACAACACAAAGGGCCTCAATGAGCTACTGGCCGCTCACTGGTGGCTCCAGCGCACGCGGTTCAGTCGCATCATTCACTCTGATGTGGTGTTCATGAAGTTGGGTGTTGAGGTGCATGTACTGCATTGTGACAGAAAGTCACTTTACAACATCTTACAAGCCCAAAGTGGATTTTGAAAAAAGTTTCCACGAGCGCATGTTTTGGCCGTCTCAGCCAACTGTCATGAAATATGAAAAGTAAACGTGTCTTCACTTTTCCTTCATAGCTTGAAATTGGAAGGTCTTAGAAGCTTGAAACCAAGCGCATACAACACAAAGGGCCTCAATGAGCTACTGGCCGCTCACTGGTGGCTCCAGCGCACGCGGTTCAGTCGCATCATTCACTCTGATGTGGTGTTCATGAAGTTGGGTGTTGAGGTGCATGTACTGCATTGTGACAGAAAGTCACTTTACAACATCTTACAAGCCCAAAGTGGATTTTGAAAAAAGTTTCCACGAGCGCATGTTTTGGCCGTCTCAGCCAACTGTCATGAAATATGAAAAGTAAACGTGTCTTCACTTTTCCTTCATAGCTTGAAATTGGAAGGTCTTAGAAGCTTGAAACCAAGCGCATACAACACAAAGGGCCTCAATGAGCTACTGGCCGCTCACTGGTGGCTCCAGCGCACGCGGTTCAGTCGCATCATTCACTCTGATGTGGTGTTCATGAAGTTGGGTGTTGAGGTGCATGTACTGCATTGTGACAGAAAGTCACTTTACAACATCTTACAAGCCCAAAGTGGATTTTGAAAAAAGTTTCCACGAGCGCATGTTTTGGCCGTCTCAGCCAACTGTCATGAAATATGAAAAGTAAAACGTGTCTTCACTTTTCCTTCATAGCTTGAAATTGGAAGGTCTTAGAAGCTTGAAACCAAGCGCATACAACACAAAGGGCCTCAATGAGCTACTGGCCGCTCACTGGTGGCTCCAGCGCACGCGGTTCAGTCGCATCATTCACTCTGATGTGGTGTTCATGAAGTTGGGTGTTGAGGTGCATGTACTGCATTGTGACAGAAAGTCACTTTACAACATCTTACAAGCCCAAAGTGGATTTTGAAAAAAGTTTCCACGAGCGCATGTTTTGGCCGTCTCAGCCAACTGTCATGAAATATGAAAAGTAAACGTGTCTTCACTTTTCCTTCATAGCTTGAAATTGGAAGGTCTTAGAAGCTTGAAACCAAGCGCATACAACACAAAGGGCCTCAATGAGCTACTGGCCGCTCACTGGTGGCTCCAGCGCACGCGGTTCAGTCGCATCATTCACTCTGATGTGGTGTTCATGAAGTTGGGTGTTGAGGTGCATGTACTGCATTGTGACAGAAAGTCACTTTACAACATCTTACAAGCCCAAAGTGGATTTTGAAAAAAGTTTCCACGAGCGCATGTTTTGGCCGTCTCAGCCAACTGTCATGAAATATGAAAAGTAAACGTGTCTTCACTTTTCCTTCATAGCTTGAAATTGGAAGGTCTTAGAAGCTTGAAACCAAGCGCATACAACACAAAGGGCCTCAATGAGCTACTGGCCGCTCACTGGTGGCTCCAGCGCACGCGGTTCAGTCGCATCATTCACTCTGATGTGGTGTTCATGAAGTTGGGTGTTGAGGTGCATGTACTGCATTGTGACAGAAAGTCACTTTACAACATCTTACAAGCCCAAAGTGGATTTTGAAAAAAGTTTCCACGAGCGCATGTTTTGGCCGTCTCAGCCAACTGTCATGAAATATGAAAAGTAAACGTGTCTTCACTTTTCCTTCATAGCTTGAAATTGGAAGGTCTTAGAAGCTTGAAACCAAGCGCATACAACACAAAGGGCCTCAATGAGCTACTGGCCGCTCACTGGTGGCTCCAGCGCACGCGGTTCAGTCGCATCATTCACTCTGATGTGGTGTTCATGAAGTTGGGTGTTGTGGTGCATGTACTGCATTGTGACAGAAAGTCACTTTACAACATCTTACAAGCCCAAAGTGGATTTTGAAAAAAGTTTCCACGAGCGCATGTTTTGGCCGTCTCAGCCAACTGTCATGAAATATGAAAAGTAAACGTGTCTTCACTTTTCCTTCATAGCTTGAAATTGGAAGGTCTTAGAAGCTTGAAACCAAGCGCATACAACACAAAGGGCCTCAATGAGCTACTGGCCGCTCACTGGTGGCTCCAGCGCACGCGGTTCAGTCGCATCATTCACTCTGATGTGGTGTTCATGAAGTTGGGTGTTGAGGTGCATGTACTGCATTGTGACAGAAAGTCACTTTACAACATCTTACAAGCCCAAAGTGGATTTTGAAAAAAGTTTCCACGAGCGCATGTTTTGGCCGTCTCAGCCAACTGTCATGAAATATGAAAAGTAAACGTGTCTTCACTTTTCCTTCATAGCTTGAAATTGGAAGGTCTTAGAAGCTTGAAACCAAGCGCATACAACACAAAGGGCCTCAATGAGCTACTGGCCGCTCACTGGTGGCTCCAGCGCACGCGGTTCAGTCGCATCATTCACTCTGATGTGGTGTTCATGAAGTTGGGTGTTGAGGTGCATGTACTGCATTGTGACAGAAAGTCACTTTACAACATCTTACAAGCCCAAAGTGGATTTTGAAAAAAGTTTCCACGAGCGCATGTTTTGGCCGTCTCAGCCAACTGTCATGAAATATGAAAAGTAAACGTGTCTTCACTTTTCCTTCATAGCTTGAAATTGGAAGGTCTTAGAAGCTTGAAACCAAGCGCATACAACACAAAGGGCCTCAATGAGCTACTGGCCGCTCACTGGTGGCTCCAGCGCACGCGGTTCAGTCGCATCATTCACTCTGATGTGGTGTTCATGAAGTTGGGTGTTGAGGTGCATGTACTGCATTGTGACAGAAAGTCACTTTACAACATCTTACAAGCCCAAAGTGGATTTTGAAAAAAGTTTCCACGAGCGCATGTTTTGGCCGTCTCAGCCAACTGTCATGAAATATGAAAAGTAAACGTGTCTTCACTTTTCCTTCATAGCTTGAAATTGGAAGGTCTTAGAAGCTTGAAACCAAGCGCATACAACACAAAGGGCCTCAATGAGCTACTGGCCGCTCACTGGTGGCTCCAGCGCACGCGGTTCAGTCGCATCATTCACTCTGATGTGGTGTTCATGAAGTTGGGTGTTGAGGTGCATGTACTGCATTGTGACAGAAAGTCACTTTACAACATCTTACAAGCCCAAAGTGGATTTTGAAAAAAGTTTCCACGAGCGCATGTTTTGGCCGTCTCAGCCAACTGTCATGAAATATGAAAAGTAAACGTGTCTTCACTTTTCCTTCATAGCTTGAAATTGGAAGGTCTTAGAAGCTTGAAACCAAGCGCATACAACACAAAGGGCCTCAATGAGCTACTGGCCGCTCACTGGTGGCTCCAGCGCACGCGGTTCAGTCGCATCATTCACTCTGATGTGGTGTTCATGAAGTTGGGTGTTGAGGTGCATGTACTGCATTGTGACAGAAAGTCACTTTACAACATCTTACAAGCCCAAAGTGGATTTTGAAAAAAGTTTCCACGAGCGCATGTTTTGGCCGTCTCAGCCAACTGTCATGAAATATGAAAAGTAAACGTGTCTTCACTTTTCCTTCATAGCTTGAAATTGGAAGGTCTTAGAAGCTTGAAACCAAGCGCATACAACACAAAGGGCCTCAATGAGCTACTGGCCGCTCACTGGTGGCTCCAGCGCACGCGGTTCAGTCGCATCATTCACTCTGATGTGGTGTTCATGAAGTTGGGTGTTGAGGTGCATGTACTGCATTGTGACAGAAAGTCACTTTACAACATCTTACAAGCCCAAAGTGGATTTTGAAAAAAGTTTCCACGAGCGCATGTTTTGGCCGTCTCAGCCAACTGTCATGAAATATGAAAAGTAAACGTGTCTTCACTTTTCCTTCATAGCTTGAAATTGGAAGGTCTTAGAAGCTTGAAACCAAGCGCATACAACACAAAGGGCCTCAATGAGCTACTGGCCGCTCACTGGTGGCTCCAGCGCACGCGGTTCAGTCGCATCATTCACTCTGATGTGGTGTTCATGAAGTTGGGTGTTGAGGTGCATGTACTGCATTGTGACAGAAAGTCACTTTACAACATCTTACAAGCCCAAAGTGGATTTTGAAAAAAGTTTCCACGAGCGCATGTTTTGGCCGTCTCAGCCAACTGTCATGAAATATGAAAAGTAAACGTGTCTTCACTTTTCCTTCATAGCTTGAAATTGGAAGGTCTTAGAAGCTTGAAACCAAGCGCATACAACACAAAGGGCCTCAATGAGCTACTGGCCGCTCACTGGTGGCTCCAGCGCACGCGGTTCAGTCGCATCATTCACTCTGATGTGGTGTTCATGAAGTTGGGTGTTGAGGTGCATGTACTGCATTGTGACAGAAAGTCACTTTACAACATCTTACAAGCCCAAAGTGGATTTTGAAAAAAGTTTCCACGAGCGCATGTTTTGGCCGTCTCAGCCAACTGTCATGAAATATGAAAAGTAAACGTGTCTTCACTTTTCCTTCATAGCTTGAAATTGGAAGGTCTTAGAAGCTTGAAACCAAGCGCATACAACACAAAGGGCCTCAATGAGCTACTGGCCGCTCACTGGTGGCTCCAGCGCACGCGGTTCAGTCGCATCATTCACTCTGATGTGGTGTTCATGAAGTTGGGTGTTGAGGTGCATGTACTGCATTGTGACAGAAAGTCACTTTACAACATCTTACAAGCCCAAAGTGGATTTTGAAAAAAGTTTCCACGAGCGCATGTTTTGGCCGTCTCAGCCAACTGTCATGAAATATGAAAAGTAAACGTGTCTTCACTTTTCCTTCATAGCTTGAAATTGGAAGGTCTTAGAAGCTTGAAACCAAGCGCATACAACACAAAGGGCCTCAATGAGCTACTGGCCGCTCACTGGTGGCTCCAGCGCACGCGGTTCAGTCGCATCATTCACTCTGATGTGGTGTTCATGAAGTTGGGTGTTGAGGTGCATGTACTGCATTGTGACAGAAAGTCACTTTACAACATCTTACAAGCCCAAAGTGGATTTTGAAAAAAGTTTCCACGAGCGCATGTTTTGGCCGTCTCAGCCAACTGTCATGAAATATGAAAAGTAAACGTGTCTTCACTTTTCCTTCATAGCTTGAAATTGGAAGGTCTTAGAAGCTTGAAACCAAGCGCATACAACACAAAGGGCCTCAATGAGCTACTGGCCGCTCACTGGTGGCTCCAGCGCACGCGGTTCAGTCGCATCATTCACTCTGATGTGGTGTTCATGAAGTTGGGTGTTGAGGTGCATGTACTGCATTGTGACAGAAAGTCACTTCAACATCTTACAAGCCCAAAGTGGATTTTGAAAAAAGTTTCCACGAGCGCATGTTTTGGCCGTCTCAGCCAACTGTCATGAAATATGAAAAGTAAACGTGTCTTCACTTTTCCTTCATAGCTTGAAATTGGAAGGTCTTAGAAGCTTGAAACCAAGCGCATACAACACAAAGGGCCTCAATGAGCTACTGGCCGCTCACTGGTGGCTCCAGCGCACGCGGTTCAGTCGCATCATTCACTCTGATGTGGTGTTCATGAAGTTGGGTGTTGAGGTGCATGTACTGCATTGTGACAGAAAGTCACTTTACAACATCTTACAAGCCCAAAGTGGATTTTGAAAAAAGTTTCCACGAGCGCATGTTTTGGCCGTCTCAGCCAACTGTCATGAAATATGAAAAGTAAACGTGTCTTCACTTTTCCTTCATAGCTTGAAATTGGAAGGTCTTAGAAGCTTGAAACCAAGCGCATACAACACAAAGGGCCTCAATGAGCTACTGGCCGCTCACTGGTGGCTCCAGCGCACGCGGTTCAGTCGCATCATTCACTCTGATGTGGTGTTCATGAAGTTGGGTGTTGAGGTGCATGTACTGCATTGTGACAGAAAGTCACTTTACAACATCTTACAAGCCCAAAGTGGATTTTGAAAAAAGTTTCCACGAGCGCATGTTTTGGCCGTCTCAGCCAACTGTCATGAAATATGAAAAGTAAACGTGTCTTCACTTTTCCTTCATAGCTTGAAATTGGAAGGTCTTAGAAGCTTGAAACCAAGCGCATACAACACAAAGGGCCTCAATGAGCTACTGGCCGCTCACTGGTGGCTCCAGCGCACGCGGTTCAGTCGCATCATTCACTCTGATGTGGTGTTCATGAAGTTGGGTGTTGAGGTGCATGTACTGCATTGTGACAGAAAGTCACTTTACAACATCTTACAAGCCCAAAGTGGATTTTGAAAAAAGTTTCCACGAGCGCATGTTTTGGCCGTCTCAGCCAACTGTCATGAAATATGAAAAGTAAACGTGTCTTCACTTTTCCTTCATAGCTTGAAATTGGAAGGTCTTAGAAGCTTGAAACCAAGCGCATACAACACAAAGGGCCTCAATGAGCTACTGGCCGCTCACTGGTGGCTCCAGCGCACGCGGTTCAGTCGCATCATTCACTCTGATGTGGTGTTCATGAAGTTGGGTGTTGAGGTGCATGTACTGCATTGTGACAGAAAGTCACTTTACAACATCTTACAAGCCCAAAGTGGATTTTGAAAAAAGTTTCCACGAGCGCATGTTTTGGCCGTCTCAGCCAACTGTCATGAAATATGAAAAGTAAACGTGTCTTCACTTTTCCTTCATAGCTTGAAATTGGAAGGTCTTAGAAGCTTGAAACCAAGCGCATACAACACAAAGGGCCTCAATGAGCTACTGGCCGCTCACTGGTGGCTCCAGCGCACGCGGTTCAGTCGCATCATTCACTCTGATGTGGTGTTCATGAAGTTGGGTGTTGAGGTGCATGTACTGCATTGTGACAGAAAGTCACTTTACAACATCTTACAAGCCCAAAGTGGATTTTGAAAAAAGTTTCCACGAGCGCATGTTTTGGCCGTCTCAGCCAACTGTCATGAAATATGAAAAGTAAACGTGTCTTCACTTTTCCTTCATAGCTTGAAATTGGAAGGTCTTAGAAGCTTGAAACCAAGCGCATACAACACAAAGGGCCTCAATGAGCTACTGGCCGCTCACTGGTGGCTCCAGCGCACGCGGTTCAGTCGCATCATTCACTCTGATGTGGTGTTCATGAAGTTGGGTGTTGAGGTGCATGTACTGCATTGTGACAGAAAGTCACTTTACAACATCTTACAAGCCCAAAGTGGATTTTGAAAAAAGTTTCCACGAGCGCATGTTTTGGCCGTCTCAGCCAACTGTCATGAAATATGAAAAGTAAACGTGTCTTCACTTTTCCTTCATAGCTTGAAATTGGAAGGTCTTAGAAGCTTGAAACCAAGCGCATACAACACAAAGGGCCTCAATGAGCTACTGGCCGCTCACTGGTGGCTCCAGCGCACGCGGTTCAGTCGCATCATTCACTCTGATGTGGTGTTCATGAAGTTGGGTGTTGAGGTGCATGTACTGCATTGTGACAGAAAGTCACTTTACAACATCTTACAAGCCCAAAGTGGATTTTGAAAAAAGTTTCCACGAGCGCATGTTTTGGCCGTCTCAGCCAACTGTCATGAAATATGAAAAGTAAACGTGTCTTCACTTTTCCTTCATAGCTTGAAATTGGAAGGTCTTAGAAGCTTGAAACCAAGCGCATACAACACAAAGGGCCTCAATGAGCTACTGGCCGCTCACTGGTGGCTCCAGCGCACGCGGTTCAGTCGCATCATTCACTCTGATGTGGTGTTCATGAAGTTGGGTGTTGAGGTGCATGTACTGCATTGTGACAGAAAGTCACTTTACAACATCTTACAAGCCCAAAGTGGATTTTGAAAAAAGTTTCCACGAGCGCATGTTTTGGCCGTCTCAGCCAACTGTCATGAAATATGAAAAGTAAACGTGTCTTCACTTTTCCTTCATAGCTTGAAATTGGAAGGTCTTAGAAGCTTGAAACCAAGCGCATACAACACAAAGGGCCTCAATGAGCTACTGGCCGCTCACTGGTGGCTCCAGCGCACGCGGTTCAGTCGCATCATTCACTCTGATGTGGTGTTCATGAAGTTGGGTGTTGAGGTGCATGTACTGCATTGTGACAGAAAGTCACTTTACAACATCTTACAAGCCCAAAGTGGATTTTGAAAAAAGTTTCCACGAGCGCATGTTTTGGCCGTCTCAGCCAACTGTCATGAAATATGAAAAGTAAACGTGTCTTCACTTTTCCTTCATAGCTTGAAATTGGAAGGTCTTAGAAGCTTGAAACCAAGCGCATACAACACAAAGGGCCTCAATGAGCTACTGGCCGCTCACTGGTGGCTCCAGCGCACGCGGTTCAGTCGCATCATTCACTCTGATGTGGTGTTCATGAAGTTGGGTGTTGAGGTGCATGTACTGCATTGTGACAGAAAGTCACTTTACAACATCTTACAAGCCCAAAGTGGATTTTGAAAAAAGTTTCCACGAGCGCATGTTTTGGCCGTCTCAGCCAACTGTCATGAAATATGAAAAGTAAACGTGTCTTCACTTTTCCTTCATAGCTTGAAATTGGAAGGTCTTAGAAGCTTGAAACCAAGCGCATACAACACAAAGGGCCTCAATGAGCTACTGGCCGCTCACTGGTGGCTCCAGCGCACGCGGTTCAGTCGCATCATTCACTCTGATGTGGTGTTCATGAAGTTGGGTGTTGAGGTGCATGTACTGCATTGTGACAGAAAGTCACTTTACAACATCTTACAAGCCCAAAGTGGATTTTGAAAAAAGTTTCCACGAGCGCATGTTTTGGCCGTCTCAGCCAACTGTCATGAAATATGAAAAGTAAACGTGTCTTCACTTTTCCTTCATAGCTTGAAATTGGAAGGTCTTAGAAGCTTGAAACCAAGCGCATACAACACAAAGGGCCTCAATGAGCTACTGGCCGCTCACTGGTGGCTCCAGCGCACGCGGTTCAGTCGCATCATTCACTCTGATGTGGTGTTCATGAAGTTGGGTGTTGAGGTGCATGTACTGCATTGTGACAGAAAGTCACTTTACAACATCTTACAAGCCCAAAGTGGATTTTGAAAAAAGTTTCCACGAGCGCATGTTTTGGCCGTCTCAGCCAACTGTCATGAAATATGAAAAGTAAACGTGTCTTCACTTTTCCTTCATAGCTTGAAATTGGAAGGTCTTAGAAGCTTGAAACCAAGCGCATACAACACAAAGGGCCTCAATGAGCTACTGGCCGCTCACTGGTGGCTCCAGCGCACGCGGTTCAGTCGCATCATTCACTCTGATGTGGTGTTCATGAAGTTGGGTGTTGAGGTGCATGTACTGCATTGTGACAGAAAGTCACTTTACAACATCTTACAAGCCCAAAGTGGATTTTGAAAAAAGTTTCCACGAGCGCATGTTTTGGCCGTCTCAGCCAACTGTCATGAAATATGAAAAGTAAACGTGTCTTCACTTTTCCTTCATAGCTTGAAATTGGAAGGTCTTAGAAGCTTGAAACCAAGCGCATACAACACAAAGGGCCTCAATGAGCTACTGGCCGCTCACTGGTGGCTCCAGCGCACGCGGTTCAGTCGCATCATTCACTCTGATGTGGTGTTCATGAAGTTGGGTGTTGAGGTGCATGTACTGCATTGTGACAGAAAGTCACTTTACAACATCTTACAAGCCCAAAGTGGATTTTGAAAAAAGTTTCCACGAGCGCATGTTTTGGCCGTCTCAGCCAACTGTCATGAAATATGAAAAGTAAACGTGTCTTCACTTTTCCTTCATAGCTTGAAATTGGAAGGTCTTAGAAGCTTGAAACCAAGCGCATACAACACAAAGGGCCTCAATGAGCTACTGGCCGCTCACTGGTGGCTCCAGCGCACGCGGTTCAGTCGCATCATTCACTCTGATGTGGTGTTCATGAAGTTGGGTGTTGAGGTGCATGTACTGCATTGTGACAGAAAGTCACTTTACAACATCTTACAAGCCCAAAGTGGATTTTGAAAAAAGTTTCCACGAGCGCATGTTTTGGCCGTCTCAGCCAACTGTCATGAAATATGAAAAGTAAACGTGTCTTCACTTTTCCTTCATAGCTTGAAATTGGAAGGTCTTAGAAGCTTGAAACCAAGCGCATACAACACAAAGGGCCTCAATGAGCTACTGGCCGCTCACTGGTGGCTCCAGCGCACGCGGTTCAGTCGCATCATTCACTCTGATGTGGTGTTCATGAAGTTGGGTGTTGAGGTGCATGTACTGCATTGTGACAGAAAGTCACTTTACAACATCTTACAAGCCCAAAGTGGATTTTGAAAAAAGTTTCCACGAGCGCATGTTTTGGCCGTCTCAGCCAACTGTCATGAAATATGAAAAGTAAACGTGTCTTCACTTTTCCTTCATAGCTTGAAATTGGAAGGTCTTAGAAGCTTGAAACCAAGCGCATACAACACAAAGGGCCTCAATGAGCTACTGGCCGCTCACTGGTGGCTCCAGCGCACGCGGTTCAGTCGCATCATTCACTCTGATGTGGTGTTCATGAAGTTGGGTGTTGAGGTGCATGTACTGCATTGTGACAGAAAGTCACTTTACAACATCTTACAAGCCCAAAGTGGATTTTGAAAAAAGTTTCCACGAGCGCATGTTTTGGCCGTCTCAGCCAACTGTCATGAAATATGAAAAGTAAACGTGTCTTCACTTTTCCTTCATAGCTTGAAATTGGAAGGTCTTAGAAGCTTGAAACCAAGCGCATACAACACAAAGGGCCTCAATGAGCTACTGGCCGCTCACTGGTGGCTCCAGCGCACGCGGTTCAGTCGCATCATTCACTCTGATGTGGTGTTCATGAAGTTGGGTGTTGAGGTGCATGTACTGCATTGTGACAGAAAGTCACTTTACAACATCTTACAAGCCCAAAGTGGATTTTGAAAAAAGTTTCCACGAGCGCATGTTTTGGCCGTCTCAGCCAACTGTCATGAAATATGAAAAGTAAACGTGTCTTCACTTTTCCTTCATAGCTTGAAATTGGAAGGTCTTAGAAGCTTGAAACCAAGCGCATACAACACAAAGGGCCTCAATGAGCTACTGGCCGCTCACTGGTGGCTCCAGCGCACGCGGTTCAGTCGCATCATTCACTCTGATGTGGTGTTCATGAAGTTGGGTGTTGAGGTGCATGTACTGCATTGTGACAGAAAGTCACTTTACAACATCTTACAAGCCCAAAGTGGATTTTGAAAAAAGTTTCCACGAGCGCATGTTTTGGCCGTCTCAGCCAACTGTCATGAAATATGAAAAGTAAACGTGTCTTCACTTTTCCTTCATAGCTTGAAATTGGAAGGTCTTAGAAGCTTGAAACCAAGCGCATACAACACAAAGGGCCTCAATGAGCTACTGGCCGCTCACTGGTGGCTCCAGCGCACGCGGTTCAGTCGCATCATTCACTCTGATGTGGTGTTCATGAAGTTGGGTGTTGAGGTGCATGTACTGCATTGTGACAGAAAGTCACTTTACAACATCTTACAAGCCCAAAGTGGATTTTGAAAAAAGTTTCCACGAGCGCATGTTTTGGCCGTCTCAGCCAACTGTCATGAAATATGAAAAGTAAACGTGTCTTCACTTTTCCTTCATAGCTTGAAATTGGAAGGTCTTAGAAGCTTGAAACCAAGCGCATACAACACAAAGGGCCTCAATGAGCTACTGGCCGCTCACTGGTGGCTCCAGCGCACGCGGTTCAGTCGCATCATTCACTCTGATGTGGTGTTCATGAAGTTGGGTGTTGAGGTGCATGTACTGCATTGTGACAGAAAGTCACTTTACAACATCTTACAAGCCCAAAGTGGATTTTGAAAAAAGTTTCCACGAGCGCATGTTTTGGCCGTCTCAGCCAACTGTCATGAAATATGAAAAGTAAACGTGTCTTCACTTTTCCTTCATAGCTTGAAATTGGAAGGTCTTAGAAGCTTGAAACCAAGCGCATACAACACAAAGGGCCTCAATGAGCTACTGGCCGCTCACTGGTGGCTCCAGCGCACGCGGTTCAGTCGCATCATTCACTCTGATGTGGTGTTCATGAAGTTGGGTGTTGAGGTGCATGTACTGCATTGTGACAGAAAGTCACTTTACAACATCTTACAAGCCCAAAGTGGATTTTGAAAAAAGTTTCCACGAGCGCATGTTTTGGCCGTCTCAGCCAACTGTCATGAAATATGAAAAGTAAACGTGTCTTCACTTTTCCTTCATAGCTTGAAATTGGAAGGTCTTAGAAGCTTGAAACCAAGCGCATACAACACAAAGGGCCTCAATGAGCTACTGGCCGCTCACTGGTGGCTCCAGCGCACGCGGTTCAGTCGCATCATTCACTCTGATGTGGTGTTCATGAAGTTGGGTGTTGAGGTGCATGTACTGCATTGTGACAGAAAGTCACTTTACAACATCTTACAAGCCCAAAGTGGATTTTGAAAAAAGTTTCCACGAGCGCATGTTTTGGCCGTCTCAGCCAACTGTCATGAAATATGAAAAGTAAACGTGTCTTCACTTTTCCTTCATAGCTTGAAATTGGAAGGTCTTAGAAGCTTGAAACCAAGCGCATACAACACAAAGGGCCTCAATGAGCTACTGGCCGCTCACTGGTGGCTCCAGCGCACGCGGTTCAGTCGCATCATTCACTCTGATGTGGTGTTCATGAAGTTGGGTGTTGAGGTGCATGTACTGCATTGTGACAGAAAGTCACTTTACAACATCTTACAAGCCCAAAGTGGATTTTGAAAAAAGTTTCCACGAGCGCATGTTTTGGCCGTCTCAGCCAACTGTCATGAAATATGAAAAGTAAACGTGTCTTCACTTTTCCTTCATAGCTTGAAATTGGAAGGTCTTAGAAGCTTGAAACCAAGCGCATACAACACAAAGGGCCTCAATGAGCTACTGGCCGCTCACTGGTGGCTCCAGCGCACGCGGTTCAGTCGCATCATTCACTCTGATGTGGTGTTCATGAAGTTGGGTGTTGAGGTGCATGTACTGCATTGTGACAGAAAGTCACTTTACAACATCTTACAAGCCCAAAGTGGATTTTGAAAAAAGTTTCCACGAGCGCATGTTTTGGCCGTCTCAGCCAACTGTCATGAAATATGAAAAGTAAACGTGTCTTCACTTTTCCTTCATAGCTTGAAATTGGAAGGTCTTAGAAGCTTGAAACCAAGCGCATACAACACAAAGGGCCTCAATGAGCTACTGGCCGCTCACTGGTGGCTCCAGCGCACGCGGTTCAGTCGCATCATTCACTCTGATGTGGTGTTCATGAAGTTGGGTGTTGAGGTGCATGTACTGCATTGTGACAGAAAGTCACTTTACAACATCTTACAAGCCCAAAGTGGATTTTGAAAAAAGTTTCCACGAGCGCATGTTTTGGCCGTCTCAGCCAACTGTCATGAAATATGAAAAGTAAACGTGTCTTCACTTTTCCTTCATAGCTTGAAATTGGAAGGTCTTAGAAGCTTGAAACCAAGCGCATACAACACAAAGGGCCTCAATGAGCTACTGGCCGCTCACTGGTGGCTCCAGCGCACGCGGTTCAGTCGCATCATTCACTCTGATGTGGTGTTCATGAAGTTGGGTGTTGAGGTGCATGTACTGCATTGTGACAGAAAGTCACTTTACAACATCTTACAAGCCCAAAGTGGATTTTGAAAAAAGTTTCCACGAGCGCATGTTTTGGCCGTCTCAGCCAACTGTCATGAAATATGAAAAGTAAACGTGTCTTCACTTTTCCTTCATAGCTTGAAATTGGAAGGTCTTAGAAGCTTGAAACCAAGCGCATACAACACAAAGGGCCTCAATGAGCTACTGGCCGCTCACTGGTGGCTCCAGCGCACGCGGTTCAGTCGCATCATTCACTCTGATGTGGTGTTCATGAAGTTGGGTGTTGAGGTGCATGTACTGCATTGTGACAGAAAGTCACTTTACAACATCTTACAAGCCCAAAGTGGATTTTGAAAAAAGTTTCCACGAGCGCATGTTTTGGCCGTCTCAGCCAACTGTCATGAAATATGAAAAGTAAACGTGTCTTCACTTTTCCTTCATAGCTTGAAATTGGAAGGTCTTAGAAGCTTGAAACCAAGCGCATACAACACAAAGGGCCTCAATGAGCTACTGGCCGCTCACTGGTGGCTCCAGCGCACGCGGTTCAGTCGCATCATTCACTCTGATGTGGTGTTCATGAAGTTGGGTGTTGAGGTGCATGTACTGCATTGTGACAGAAAGTCACTTTACAACATCTTACAAGCCCAAAGTGGATTTTGAAAAAAGTTTCCACGAGCGCATGTTTTGGCCGTCTCAGCCAACTGTCATGAAATATGAAAAGTAAACGTGTCTTCACTTTTCCTTCATAGCTTGAAATTGGAAGGTCTTAGAAGCTTGAAACCAAGCGCATACAACACAAAGGGCCTCAATGAGCTACTGGCCGCTCACTGGTGGCTCCAGCGCACGCGGTTCAGTCGCATCATTCACTCTGATGTGGTGTTCATGAAGTTGGGTGTTGAGGTGCATGTACTGCATTGTGACAGAAAGTCACTTTACAACATCTTACAAGCCCAAAGTGGATTTTGAAAAAAGTTTCCACGAGCGCATGTTTTGGCCGTCTCAGCCAACTGTCATGAAATATGAAAAGTAAACGTGTCTTCACTTTTCCTTCATAGCTTGAAATTGGAAGGTCTTAGAAGCTTGAAACCAAGCGCATACAACACAAAGGGCCTCAATGAGCTACTGGCCGCTCACTGGTGGCTCCAGCGCACGCGGTTCAGTCGCATCATTCACTCTGATGTGGTGTTCATGAAGTTGGGTGTTGAGGTGCATGTACTGCATTGTGACAGAAAGTCACTTTACAACATCTTACAAGCCCAAAGTGGATTTTGAAAAAAGTTTCCACGAGCGCATGTTTTGGCCGTCTCAGCCAACTGTCATGAAATATGAAAAGTAAACGTGTCTTCACTTTTCCTTCATAGCTTGAAATTGGAAGGTCTTAGAAGCTTGAAACCAAGCGCATACAACACAAAGGGCCTCAATGAGCTACTGGCCGCTCACTGGTGGCTCCAGCGCACGCGGTTCAGTCGCATCATTCACTCTGATGTGGTGTTCATGAAGTTGGGTGTTGAGGTGCATGTACTGCATTGTGACAGAAAGTCACTTTACAACATCTTACAAGCCCAAAGTGGATTTTGAAAAAAGTTTCCACGAGCGCATGTTTTGGCCGTCTCAGCCAACTGTCATGAAATATGAAAAGTAAACGTGTCTTCACTTTTCCTTCATAGCTTGAAATTGGAAGGTCTTAGAAGCTTGAAACCAAGCGCATACAACACAAAGGGCCTCAATGAGCTACTGGCCGCTCACTGGTGGCTCCAGCGCACGCGGTTCAGTCGCATCATTCACTCTGATGTGGTGTTCATGAAGTTGGGTGTTGAGGTGCATGTACTGCATTGTGACAGAAAGTCACTTTACAACATCTTACAAGCCCAAAGTGGATTTTGAAAAAAGTTTCCACGAGCGCATGTTTTGGCCGTCTCAGCCAACTGTCATGAAATATGAAAAGTAAACGTGTCTTCACTTTTCCTTCATAGCTTGAAATTGGAAGGTCTTAGAAGCTTGAAACCAAGCGCATACAACACAAAGGGCCTCAATGAGCTACTGGCCGCTCACTGGTGGCTCCAGCGCACGCGGTTCAGTCGCATCATTCACTCTGATGTGGTGTTCATGAAGTTGGGTGTTGAGGTGCATGTACTGCATTGTGACAGAAAGTCACTTTACAACATCTTACAAGCCCAAAGTGGATTTTGAAAAAAGTTTCCACGAGCGCATGTTTTGGCCGTCTCAGCCAACTGTCATGAAATATGAAAAGTAAACGTGTCTTCACTTTTCCTTCATAGCTTGAAATTGGAAGGTCTTAGAAGCTTGAAACCAAGCGCATACAACACAAAGGGCCTCAATGAGCTACTGGCCGCTCACTGGTGGCTCCAGCGCACGCGGTTCAGTCGCATCATTCACTCTGATGTGGTGTTCATGAAGTTGGGTGTTGAGGTGCATGTACTGCATTGTGACAGAAAGTCACTTTACAACATCTTACAAGCCCAAAGTGGATTTTGAAAAAAGTTTCCACGAGCGCATGTTTTGGCCGTCTCAGCCAACTGTCATGAAATATGAAAAGTAAACGTGTCTTCACTTTTCCTTCATAGCTTGAAATTGGAAGGTCTTAGAAGCTTGAAACCAAGCGCATACAACACAAAGGGCCTCAATGAGCTACTGGCCGCTCACTGGTGGCTCCAGCGCACGCGGTTCAGTCGCATCATTCACTCTGATGTGGTGTTCATGAAGTTGGGTGTTGAGGTGCATGTACTGCATTGTGACAGAAAGTCACTTTACAACATCTTACAAGCCCAAAGTGGATTTTGAAAAAAGTTTCCACGAGCGCATGTTTTGGCCGTCTCAGCCAACTGTCATGAAATATGAAAAGTAAACGTGTCTTCACTTTTCCTTCATAGCTTGAAATTGGAAGGTCTTAGAAGCTTGAAACCAAGCGCATACAACACAAAGGGCCTCAATGAGCTACTGGCCGCTCACTGGTGGCTCCAGCGCACGCGGTTCAGTCGCATCATTCACTCTGATGTGGTGTTCATGAAGTTGGGTGTTGAGGTGCATGTACTGCATTGTGACAGAAAGTCACTTTACAACATCTTACAAGCCCAAAGTGGATTTTGAAAAAAGTTTCCACGAGCGCATGTTTTGGCCGTCTCAGCCAACTGTCATGAAATATGAAAAGTAAACGTGTCTTCACTTTTCCTTCATAGCTTGAAATTGGAAGGTCTTAGAAGCTTGAAACCAAGCGCATACAACACAAAGGGCCTCAATGAGCTACTGGCCGCTCACTGGTGGCTCCAGCGCACGCGGTTCAGTCGCATCATTCACTCTGATGTGGTGTTCATGAAGTTGGGTGTTGAGGTGCATGTACTGCATTGTGACAGAAAGTCACTTTACAACATCTTACAAGCCCAAAGTGGATTTTGAAAAAAGTTTCCACGAGCGCATGTTTTGGCCGTCTCAGCCAACTGTCATGAAATATGAAAAGTAAACGTGTCTTCACTTTTCCTTCATAGCTTGAAATTGGAAGGTCTTAGAAGCTTGAAACCAAGCGCATACAACACAAAGGGCCTCAATGAGCTACTGGCCGCTCACTGGTGGCTCCAGCGCACGCGGTTCAGTCGCATCATTCACTCTGATGTGGTGTTCATGAAGTTGGGTGTTGAGGTGCATGTACTGCATTGTGACAGAAAGTCACTTTACAACATCTTACAAGCCCAAAGTGGATTTTGAAAAAAGTTTCCACGAGCGCATGTTTTGGCCGTCTCAGCCAACTGTCATGAAATATGAAAAGTAAACGTGTCTTCACTTTTCCTTCATAGCTTGAAATTGGAAGGTCTTAGAAGCTTGAAACCAAGCGCATACAACACAAAGGGCCTCAATGAGCTACTGGCCGCTCACTGGTGGCTCCAGCGCACGCGGTTCAGTCGCATCATTCACTCTGATGTGGTGTTCATGAAGTTGGGTGTTGAGGTGCATGTACTGCATTGTGACAGAAAGTCACTTTACAACATCTTACAAGCCCAAAGTGGATTTTGAAAAAAGTTTCCACGAGCGCATGTTTTGGCCGTCTCAGCCAACTGTCATGAAATATGAAAAGTAAACGTGTCTTCACTTTTCCTTCATAGCTTGAAATTGGAAGGTCTTAGAAGCTTGAAACCAAGCGCATACAACACAAAGGGCCTCAATGAGCTACTGGCCGCTCACTGGTGGCTCCAGCGCACGCGGTTCAGTCGCATCATTCACTCTGATGTGGTGTTCATGAAGTTGGGTGTTGAGGTGCATGTACTGCATTGTGACAGAAAGTCACTTTACAACATCTTACAAGCCCAAAGTGGATTTTGAAAAAAGTTTCCACGAGCGCATGTTTTGGCCGTCTCAGCCAACTGTCATGAAATATGAAAAGTAAACGTGTCTTCACTTTTCCTTCATAGCTTGAAATTGGAAGGTCTTAGAAGCTTGAAACCAAGCGCATACAACACAAAGGGCCTCAATGAGCTACTGGCCGCTCACTGGTGGCTCCAGCGCACGCGGTTCAGTCGCATCATTCACTCTGATGTGGTGTTCATGAAGTTGGGTGTTGAGGTGCATGTACTGCATTGTGACAGAAAGTCACTTTACAACATCTTACAAGCCCAAAGGGATTTTGAAAAAAGTTTCCACGAGCGCATGTTTTGGCCGTCTCAGCCAACTGTCATGAAATATGAAAAGTAAACGTGTCTTCACTTTTCCTTCATAGCTTGAAATTGGAAGGTCTTAGAAGCTTGAAACCAAGCGCATACAACACAAAGGGCCTCAATGAGCTACTGGCCGCTCACTGGTGGCTCCAGCGCACGCGGTTCAGTCGCATCATTCACTCTGATGTGGTGTTCATGAAGTTGGGTGTTGAGGTGCATGTACTGCATTGTGACAGAAAGTCACTTTACAACATCTTACAAGCCCAAAGTGGATTTTGAAAAAAGTTTCCACGAGCGCATGTTTTGGCCGTCTCAGCCAACTGTCATGAAATATGAAAAGTAAACGTGTCTTCACTTTTCCTTCATAGCTTGAAATTGGAAGGTCTTAGAAGCTTGAAACCAAGCGCATACAACACAAAGGGCCTCAATGAGCTACTGGCCGCTCACTGGTGGCTCCAGCGCACGCGGTTCAGTCGCATCATTCACTCTGATGTGGTGTTCATGAAGTTGGGTGTTGAGGTGCATGTACTGCATTGTGACAGAAAGTCACTTTACAACATCTTACAAGCCCAAAGTGGATTTTGAAAAAAGTTTCCACGAGCGCATGTTTTGGCCGTCTCAGCCAACTGTCATGAAATATGAAAAGTAAACGTGTCTTCACTTTTCCTTCATAGCTTGAAATTGGAAGGTCTTAGAAGCTTGAAACCAAGCGCATACAACACAAAGGGCCTCAATGAGCTACTGGCCGCTCACTGGTGGCTCCAGCGCACGCGGTTCAGTCGCATCATTCACTCTGATGTGGTGTTCATGAAGTTGGGTGTTGAGGTGCATGTACTGCATTGTGACAGAAAGTCACTTTACAACATCTTACAAGCCCAAAGTGGATTTTGAAAAAAGTTTCCACGAGCGCATGTTTTGGCCGCGTCTCAGCCAACTGTCATGAAATATGAAAAGTAAACGTGTCTTCACTTTTCCTTCATAGCTTGAAATTGGAAGGTCTTAGAAGCTTGAAACCAAGCGCATACAACACAAAGGGCCTCAATGAGCTACTGGCCGCTCACTGGTGGCTCCAGCGCACGCGGTTCAGTCGCATCATTCACTCTGATGTGGTGTTCATGAAGTTGGGTGTTGAGGTGCATGTACTGCATTGTGACAGAAAGTCACTTTACAACATCTTACAAGCCCAAAGTGGATTTTGAAAAAAGTTTCCACGAGCGCATGTTTTGGCCGTCTCAGCCAACTGTCATGAAATATGAAAAGTAAACGTGTCTTCACTTTTCCTTCATAGCTTGAAATTGGAAGGTCTTAGAAGCTTGAAACCAAGCGCATACAACACAAAGGGCCTCAATGAGCTACTGGCCGCTCACTGGTGGCTCCAGCGCACGCGGTTCAGTCGCATCATTCACTCTGATGTGGTGTTCATGAAGTTGGGTGTTGAGGTGCATGTACTGCATTGTGACAGAAAGTCACTTTACAACATCTTACAAGCCCAAAGTGGATTTTGAAAAAAGTTTCCACGAGCGCATGTTTTGGCCGTCTCAGCCAACTGTCATGAAATATGAAAAGTAAACGTGTCTTCACTTTTCCTTCATAGCTTGAAATTGGAAGGTCTTAGAAGCTTGAAACCAAGCGCATACAACACAAAGGGCCTCAATGAGCTACTGGCCGCTCACTGGTGGCTCCAGCGCACGCGGTTCAGTCGCATCATTCACTCTGATGTGGTGTTCATGAAGTTGGGTGTTGAGGTGCATGTACTGCATTGTGACAGAAAGTCACTTTACAACATCTTACAAGCCCAAAGTGGATTTTGAAAAAAGTTTCCACGAGCGCATGTTTTGGCCGTCTCAGCCAACTGTCATGAAATATGAAAAGTAAACGTGTCTTCACTTTTCCTTCATAGCTTGAAATTGGAAGGTCTTAGAAGCTTGAAACCAAGCGCATACAACACAAAGGGCCTCAATGAGCTACTGGCCGCTCACTGGTGGCTCCAGCGCACGCGGTTCAGTCGCATCATTCACTCTGATGTGGTGTTCATGAAGTTGGGTGTTGAGGTGCATGTACTGCATTGTGACAGAAAGTCACTTTACAACATCTTACAAGCCCAAAGTGGATTTTGAAAAAAGTTTCCACGAGCGCATGTTTTGGCCGTCTCAGCCAACTGTCATGAAATATGAAAAGTAAACGTGTCTTCACTTTTCCTTCATAGCTTGAAATTGGAAGGTCTTAGAAGCTTGAAACCAAGCGCATACAACACAAAGGGCCTCAATGAGCTACTGGCCGCTCACTGGTGGCTCCAGCGCACGCGGTTCAGTCGCATCATTCACTCTGATGTGGTGTTCATGAAGTTGGGTGTTGAGGTGCATGTACTGCATTGTGACAGAAAGTCACTTTACAACATCTTACAAGCCCAAAGTGGATTTTGAAAAAAGTTTCCACGAGCGCATGTTTTGGCCGTCTCAGCCAACTGTCATGAAATATGAAAAGTAAACGTGTCTTCACTTTTCCTTCATAGCTTGAAATTGGAAGGTCTTAGAAGCTTGAAACCAAGCGCATACAACACAAAGGGCCTCAATGAGCTACTGGCCGCTCACTGGTGGCTCCAGCGCACGCGGTTCAGTCGCATCATTCACTCTGATGTGGTGTTCATGAAGTTGGGTGTTGAGGTGCATGTACTGCATTGTGACAGAAAGTCACTTTACAACATCTTACAAGCCCAAAGTGGATTTTGAAAAAAGTTTCCACGAGCGCATGTTTTGGCCGTCTCAGCCAACTGTCATGAAATATGAAAAGTAAACGTGTCTTCACTTTTCCTTCATAGCTTGAAATTGGAAGGTCTTAGAAGCTTGAAACCAAGCGCATACAACACAAAGGGCCTCAATGAGCTACTGGCCGCTCACTGGTGGCTCCAGCGCACGCGGTTCAGTCGCATCATTCACTCTGATGTGGTGTTCATGAAGTTGGGTGTTGAGGTGCATGTACTGCATTGTGACAGAAAGTCACTTTACAACATCTTACAAGCCCAAAGTGGATTTTGAAAAAAGTTTCCACGAGCGCATGTTTTGGCCGTCTCAGCCAACTGTCATGAAATATGAAAAGTAAACGTGTCTTCACTTTTCCTTCATAGCTTGAAATTGGAAGGTCTTAGAAGCTTGAAACCAAGCGCATACAACACAAAGGGCCTCAATGAGCTACTGGCCGCTCACTGGTGGCTCCAGCGCACGCGGTTCAGTCGCATCATTCACTCTGATGTGGTGTTCATGAAGTTGGGTGTTGAGGTGCATGTACTGCATTGTGACAGAAAGTCACTTTACAACATCTTACAAGCCCAAAGTGGATTTTGAAAAAAGTTTCCACGAGCGCATGTTTTGGCCGTCTCAGCCAACTGTCATGAAATATGAAAAGTAAACGTGTCTTCACTTTTCCTTCATAGCTTGAAATTGGAAGGTCTTAGAAGCTTGAAACCAAGCGCATACAACACAAAGGGCCTCAATGAGCTACTGGCCGCTCACTGGTGGCTCCAGCGCACGCGGTTCAGTCGCATCATTCACTCTGATGTGGTGTTCATGAAGTTGGGTGTTGAGGTGCATGTACTGCATTGTGACAGAAAGTCACTTTACAACATCTTACAAGCCCAAAGTGGATTTTGAAAAAAGTTTCCACGAGCGCATGTTTTGGCCGTCTCAGCCAACTGTCATGAAATATGAAAAGTAAACGTGTCTTCACTTTTCCTTCATAGCTTGAAATTGGAAGGTCTTAGAAGCTTGAAACCAAGCGCATACAACACAAAGGGCCTCAATGAGCTACTGGCCGCTCACTGGTGGCTCCAGCGCACGCGGTTCAGTCGCATCATTCACTCTGATGTGGTGTTCATGAAGTTGGGTGTTGAGGTGCATGTACTGCATTGTGACAGAAAGTCACTTTACAACATCTTACAAGCCCAAAGTGGATTTTGAAAAAAGTTTCCACGAGCGCATGTTTTGGCCGTCTCAGCCAACTGTCATGAAATATGAAAAGTAAACGTGTCTTCACTTTTCCTTCATAGCTTGAAATTGGAAGGTCTTAGAAGCTTGAAACCAAGCGCATACAACACAAAGGGCCTCAATGAGCTACTGGCCGCTCACTGGTGGCTCCAGCGCACGCGGTTCAGTCGCATCATTCACTCTGATGTGGTGTTCATGAAGTTGGGTGTTGAGGTGCATGTACTGCATTGTGACAGAAAGTCACTTTACAACATCTTACAAGCCCAAAGTGGATTTTGAAAAAAGTTTCCACGAGCGCATGTTTTGGCCGTCTCAGCCAACTGTCATGAAATATGAAAAGTAAACGTGTCTTCACTTTTCCTTCATAGCTTGAAATTGGAAGGTCTTAGAAGCTTGAAACCAAGCGCATACAACACAAAGGGCCTCAATGAGCTACTGGCCGCTCACTGGTGGCTCCAGCGCACGCGGTTCAGTCGCATCATTCACTCTGATGTGGTGTTCATGAAGTTGGGTGTTGAGGTGCATGTACTGCATTGTGACAGAAAGTCACTTTACAACATCTTACAAGCCCAAAGTGGATTTTGAAAAAAGTTTCCACGAGCGCATGTTTTGGCCGTCTCAGCCAACTGTCATGAAATATGAAAAGTAAACGTGTCTTCACTTTTCCTTCATAGCTTGAAATTGGAAGGTCTTAGAAGCTTGAAACCAAGCGCATACAACACAAAGGGCCTCAATGAGCTACTGGCCGCTCACTGGTGGCTCCAGCGCACGCGGTTCAGTCGCATCATTCACTCTGATGTGGTGTTCATGAAGTTGGGTGTTGAGGTGCATGTACTGCATTGTGACAGAAAGTCACTTTACAACATCTTACAAGCCCAAAGTGGATTTTGAAAAAAGTTTCCACGAGCGCATGTTTTGGCCGTCTCAGCCAACTGTCATGAAATATGAAAAGTAAACGTGTCTTCACTTTTCCTTCATAGCTTGAAATTGGAAGGTCTTAGAAGCTTGAAACCAAGCGCATACAACACAAAGGGCCTCAATGAGCTACTGGCCGCTCACTGGTGGCTCCAGCCACGCGGTTCAGTCGCATCATTCACTCTGATGTGGTGTTCATGAAGTTGGGTGTTGAGGTGCATGTACTGCATTGTGACAGAAAGTCACTTTACAACATCTTACAAGCCCAAAGTGGATTTTGAAAAAAGTTTCCACGAGCGCATGTTTTGGCCGTCTCAGCCAACTGTCATGAAATATGAAAAGTAAACGTGTCTTCACTTTTCCTTCATAGCTTGAAATTGGAAGGTCTTAGAAGCTTGAAACCAAGCGCATACAACACAAAGGGCCTCAATGAGCTACTGGCCGCTCACTGGTGGCTCCAGCGCACGCGGTTCAGTCGCATCATTCACTCTGATGTGGTGTTCATGAAGTTGGGTGTTGAGGTGCATGTACTGCATTGTGACAGAAAGTCACTTTACAACATCTTACAAGCCCAAAGTGGATTTTGAAAAAAGTTTCCACGAGCGCATGTTTTGGCCGTCTCAGCCAACTGTCATGAAATATGAAAAGTAAACGTGTCTTCACTTTTCCTTCATAGCTTGAAATTGGAAGGTCTTAGAAGCTTGAAACCAAGCGCATACAACACAAAGGGCCTCAATGAGCTACTGGCCGCTCACTGGTGGCTCCAGCGCACGCGGTTCAGTCGCATCATTCACTCTGATGTGGTGTTCATGAAGTTGGGTGTTGAGGTGCATGTACTGCATTGTGACAGAAAGTCACTTTACAACATCTTACAAGCCCAAAGTGGATTTTGAAAAAAGTTTCCACGAGCGCATGTTTTGGCCGTCTCAGCCAACTGTCATGAAATATGAAAAGTAAACGTGTCTTCACTTTTCCTTCATAGCTTGAAATTGGAAGGTCTTAGAAGCTTGAAACCAAGCGCATACAACACAAAGGGCCTCAATGAGCTACTGGCCGCTCACTGGTGGCTCCAGCGCACGCGGTTCAGTCGCATCATTCACTCTGATGTGGTGTTCATGAAGTTGGGTGTTGAGGTGCATGTACTGCATTGTGACAGAAAGTCACTTTACAACATCTTACAAGCCCAAAGTGGATTTTGAAAAAAGTTTCCACGAGCGCATGTTTTGGCCGTCTCAGCCAACTGTCATGAAATATGAAAAGTAAACGTGTCTTCACTTTTCCTTCAGTAGCTTGAAATTGGAAGGTCTTAGAAGCTTGAAACCAAGCGCATACAACACAAAGGGCCTCAATGAGCTACTGGCCGCTCACTGGTGGCTCCAGCGCACGCGGTTCAGTCGCATCATTCACTCTGATGTGGTGTTCATGAAGTTGGGTGTTGAGGTGCATGTACTGCATTGTGACAGAAAGTCACTTTACAACATCTTACAAGCCCAAAGTGGATTTTGAAAAAAGTTTCCACGAGCGCATGTTTTGGCCGTCTCAGCCAACTGTCATGAAATATGAAAAGTAAACGTGTCTTCACTTTTCCTTCATAGCTTGAAATTGGAAGGTCTTAGAAGCTTGAAACCAAGCGCATACAACACAAAGGGCCTCAATGAGCTACTGGCCGCTCACTGGTGGCTCCAGCGCACGCGGTTCAGTCGCATCATTCACTCTGATGTGGTGTTCATGAAGTTGGGTGTTGAGGTGCATGTACTGCATTGTGACAGAAAGTCACTTTACAACATCTTACAAGCCCAAAGTGGATTTTGAAAAAAGTTTCCACGAGCGCATGTTTTGGCCGTCTCAGCCAACTGTCATGAAATATGAAAAGTAAACGTGTCTTCACTTTTCCTTCATAGCTTGAAATTGGAAGGTCTTAGAAGCTTGAAACCAAGCGCATACAACACAAAGGGCCTCAATGAGCTACTGGCCGCTCACTGGTGGCTCCAGCGCACGCGGTTCAGTCGCATCATTCACTCTGATGTGGTGTTCATGAAGTTGGGTGTTGAGGTGCATGTACTGCATTGTGACAGAAAGTCACTTTACAACATCTTACAAGCCCAAAGTGGATTTTGAAAAAAGTTTCCACGAGCGCATGTTTTGGCCGTCTCAGCCAACTGTCATGAAATATGAAAAGTAAACGTGTCTTCACTTTTCCTTCATAGCTTGAAATTGGAAGGTCTTAGAAGCTTGAAACCAAGCGCATACAACACAAAGGGCCTCAATGAGCTACTGGCCGCTCACTGGTGGCTCCAGCGCACGCGGTTCAGTCGCATCATTCACTCTGATGTGGTGTTCATGAAGTTGGGTGTTGAGGTGCATGTACTGCATTGTGACAGAAAGTCACTTTACAACATCTTACAAGCCCAAAGTGGATTTTGAAAAAAGTTTCCACGAGCGCATGTTTTGGCCGTCTCAGCCAACTGTCATGAAATATGAAAAGTAAACGTGTCTTCACTTTTCCTTCATAGCTTGAAATTGGAAGGTCTTAGAAGCTTGAAACCAAGCGCATACAACACAAAGGGCCTCAATGAGCTACTGGCCGCTCACTGGTGGCTCCAGCGCACGCGGTTCAGTCGCATCATTCACTCTGATGTGGTGTTCATGAAGTTGGGTGTTGAGGTGCATGTACTGCATTGTGACAGAAAGTCACTTTACAACATCTTACAAGCCCAAAGTGGATTTTGAAAAAAGTTTCCACGAGCGCATGTTTTGGCCGTCTCAGCCAACTGTCATGAAATATGAAAAGTAAACGTGTCTTCACTTTTCCTTCATAGCTTGAAATTGGAAGGTCTTAGAAGCTTGAAACCAAGCGCATACAACACAAAGGGCCTCAATGAGCTACTGGCCGCTCACTGGTGGCTCCAGCGCACGCGGTTCAGTCGCATCATTCACTCTGATGTGGTGTTCATGAAGTTGGGTGTTGAGGTGCATGTACTGCATTGTGACAGAAAGTCACTTTACAACATCTTACAAGCCCAAAGTGGATTTTGAAAAAAGTTTCCACGAGCGCATGTTTTGGCCGTCTCAGCCAACTGTCATGAAATATGAAAAGTAAACGTGTCTTCACTTTTCCTTCATAGCTTGAAATTGGAAGGTCTTAGAAGCTTGAAACCAAGCGCATACAACACAAAGGGCCTCAATGAGCTACTGGCCGCTCACTGGTGGCTCCAGCGCACGCGGTTCAGTCGCATCATTCACTCTGATGTGGTGTTCATGAAGTTGGGTGTTGAGGTGCATGTACTGCATTGTGACAGAAAGTCACTTTACAACATCTTACAAGCCCAAAGTGGATTTTGAAAAAAGTTTCCACGAGCGCATGTTTTGGCCGTCTCAGCCAACTGTCATGAAATATGAAAAGTAAACGTGTCTTCACTTTTCCTTCATAGCTTGAAATTGGAAGGTCTTAGAAGCTTGAAACCAAGCGCATACAACACAAAGGGCCTCAATGAGCTACTGGCCGCTCACTGGTGGCTCCAGCGCACGCGGTTCAGTCGCATCATTCACTCTGATGTGGTGTTCATGAAGTTGGGTGTTGAGGTGCATGTACTGCATTGTGACAGAAAGTCACTTTACAACATCTTACAAGCCCAAAGTGGATTTTGAAAAAAGTTTCCACGAGCGCATGTTTTGGCCGTCTCAGCCAACTGTCATGAAATATGAAAAGTAAACGTGTCTTCACTTTTCCTTCATAGCTTGAAATTGGAAGGTCTTAGAAGCTTGAAACCAAGCGCATACAACACAAAGGGCCTCAATGAGCTACTGGCCGCTCACTGGTGGCTCCAGCGCACGCGGTTCAGTCGCATCATTCACTCTGATGTGGTGTTCATGAAGTTGGGTGTTGAGGTGCATGTACTGCATTGTGACAGAAAGTCACTTTACAACATCTTACAAGCCCAAAGTGGATTTTGAAAAAAGTTTCCACGAGCGCATGTTTTGGCCGTCTCAGCCAACTGTCATGAAATATGAAAAGTAAACGTGTCTTCACTTTTCCTTCATAGCTTGAAATTGGAAGGTCTTAGAAGCTTGAAACCAAGCGCATACAACACAAAGGGCCTCAATGAGCTACTGGCCGCTCACTGGTGGCTCCAGCGCACGCGGTTCAGTCGCATCATTCACTCTGATGTGGTGTTCATGAAGTTGGGTGTTGAGGTGCATGTACTGCATTGTGACAGAAAGTCACTTTACAACATCTTACAAGCCCAAAGTGGATTTTGAAAAAAGTTTCCACGAGCGCATGTTTTGGCCGTCTCAGCCAACTGTCATGAAATATGAAAAGTAAACGTGTCTTCACTTTTCCTTCATAGCTTGAAATTGGAAGGTCTTAGAAGCTTGAAACCAAGCGCATACAACACAAAGGGCCTCAATGAGCTACTGGCCGCTCACTGGTGGCTCCAGCGCACGCGGTTCAGTCGCATCATTCACTCTGATGTGGTGTTCATGAAGTTGGGTGTTGAGGTGCATGTACTGCATTGTGACAGAAAGTCACTTTACAACATCTTACAAGCCCAAAGTGGATTTTGAAAAAAGTTTCCACGAGCGCATGTTTTGGCCGTCTCAGCCAACTGTCATGAAATATGAAAAGTAAACGTGTCTTCACTTTTCCTTCATAGCTTGAAATTGGAAGGTCTTAGAAGCTTGAAACCAAGCGCATACAACACAAAGGGCCTCAATGAGCTACTGGCCGCTCACTGGTGGCTCCAGCGCACGCGGTTCAGTCGCATCATTCACTCTGATGTGGTGTTCATGAAGTTGGGTGTTGAGGTGCATGTACTGCATTGTGACAGAAAGTCACTTTACAACATCTTACAAGCCCAAAGTGGATTTTGAAAAAAGTTTCCACGAGCGCATGTTTTGGCCGTCTCAGCCAACTGTCATGAAATATGAAAAGTAAACGTGTCTTCACTTTTCCTTCATAGCTTGAAATTGGAAGGTCTTAGAAGCTTGAAACCAAGCGCATACAACACAAAGGGCCTCAATGAGCTACTGGCCGCTCACTGGTGGCTCCAGCGCACGCGGTTCAGTCGCATCATTCACTCTGATGTGGTGTTCATGAAGTTGGGTGTTGAGGTGCATGTACTGCATTGTGACAGAAAGTCACTTTACAACATCTTACAAGCCCAAAGTGGATTTTGAAAAAAGTTTCCACGAGCGCATGTTTTGGCCGTCTCAGCCAACTGTCATGAAATATGAAAAGTAAACGTGTCTTCACTTTTCCTTCATAGCTTGAAATTGGAAGGTCTTAGAAGCTTGAAACCAAGCGCATACAACACAAAGGGCCTCAATGAGCTACTGGCCGCTCACTGGTGGCTCCAGCGCACGCGGTTCAGTCGCATCATTCACTCTGATGTGGTGTTCATGAAGTTGGGTGTTGAGGTGCATGTACTGCATTGTGACAGAAAGTCACTTTACAACATCTTACAAGCCCAAAGTGGATTTTGAAAAAAGTTTCCACGAGCGCATGTTTTGGCCGTCTCAGCCAACTGTCATGAAATATGAAAAGTAAACGTGTCTTCACTTTTCCTTCATAGCTTGAAATTGGAAGGTCTTAGAAGCTTGAAACCAAGCGCATACAACACAAAGGGCCTCAATGAGCTACTGGCCGCTCACTGGTGGCTCCAGCGCACGCGGTTCAGTCGCATCATTCACTCTGATGTGGTGTTCATGAAGTTGGGTGTTGAGGTGCATGTACTGCATTGTGACAGAAAGTCACTTTACAACATCTTACAAGCCCAAAGTGGATTTTGAAAAAAGTTTCCACGAGCGCATGTTTTGGCCGTCTCAGCCAACTGTCATGAAATATGAAAAGTAAACGTGTCTTCACTTTTCCTTCATAGCTTGAAATTGGAAGGTCTTAGAAGCTTGAAACCAAGCGCATACAACACAAAGGGCCTCAATGAGCTACTGGCCGCTCACTGGTGGCTCCAGCGCACGCGGTTCAGTCGCATCATTCACTCTGATGTGGTGTTCATGAAGTTGGGTGTTGAGGTGCATGTACTGCATTGTGACAGAAAGTCACTTTACAACATCTTACAAGCCCAAAGTGGATTTTGAAAAAAGTTTCCACGAGCGCATGTTTTGGCCGTCTCAGCCAACTGTCATGAAATATGAAAAGTAAACGTGTCTTCACTTTTCCTTCATAGCTTGAAATTGGAAGGTCTTAGAAGCTTGAAACCAAGCGCATACAACACAAAGGGCCTCAATGAGCTACTGGCCGCTCACTGGTGGCTCCAGCGCACGCGGTTCAGTCGCATCATTCACTCTGATGTGGTGTTCATGAAGTTGGGTGTTGAGGTGCATGTACTGCATTGTGACAGAAAGTCACTTTACAACATCTTACAAGCCCAAAGTGGATTTTGAAAAAAGTTTCCACGAGCGCATGTTTTGGCCGTCTCAGCCAACTGTCATGAAATATGAAAAGTAAACGTGTCTTCACTTTTCCTTCATAGCTTGAAATTGGAAGGTCTTAGAAGCTTGAAACCAAGCGCATACAACACAAAGGGCCTCAATGAGCTACTGGCCGCTCACTGGTGGCTCCAGCGCACGCGGTTCAGTCGCATCATTCACTCTGATGTGGTGTTCATGAAGTTGGGTGTTGAGGTGCATGTACTGCATTGTGACAGAAAGTCACTTTACAACATCTTACAAGCCCAAAGTGGATTTTGAAAAAAGTTTCCACGAGCGCATGTTTTGGCCGTCTCAGCCAACTGTCATGAAATATGAAAAGTAAACGTGTCTTCACTTTTCCTTCATAGCTTGAAATTGGAAGGTCTTAGAAGCTTGAAACCAAGCGCATACAACACAAAGGGCCTCAATGAGCTACTGGCCGCTCACTGGTGGCTCCAGCGCACGCGGTTCAGTCGCATCATTCACTCTGATGTGGTGTTCATGAAGTTGGGTGTTGAGGTGCATGTACTGCATTGTGACAGAAAGTCACTTTACAACATCTTACAAGCCCAAAGTGGATTTTGAAAAAAGTTTCCACGAGCGCATGTTTTGGCCGTCTCAGCCAACTGTCATGAAATATGAAAAGTAAACGTGTCTTCACTTTTCCTTCATAGCTTGAAATTGGAAGGTCTTAGAAGCTTGAAACCAAGCGCATACAACACAAAGGGCCTCAATGAGCTACTGGCCGCTCACTGGTGGCTCCAGCGCACGCGGTTCAGTCGCATCATTCACTCTGATGTGGTGTTCATGAAGTTGGGTGTTGAGGTGCATGTACTGCATTGTGACAGAAAGTCACTTTACAACATCTTACAAGCCCAAAGTGGATTTTGAAAAAAGTTTCCACGAGCGCATGTTTTGGCCGTCTCAGCCAACTGTCATGAAATATGAAAAGTAAACGTGTCTTCACTTTTCCTTCATAGCTTGAAATTGGAAGGTCTTAGAAGCTTGAAACCAAGCGCATACAACACAAAGGGCCTCAATGAGCTACTGGCCGCTCACTGGTGGCTCCAGCGCACGCGGTTCAGTCGCATCATTCACTCTGATGTGGTGTTCATGAAGTTGGGTGTTGAGGTGCATGTACTGCATTGTGACAGAAAGTCACTTTACAACATCTTACAAGCCCAAAGTGGATTTTGAAAAAAGTTTCCACGAGCGCATGTTTTGGCCGTCTCAGCCAACTGTCATGAAATATGAAAAGTAAACGTGTCTTCACTTTTCCTTCATAGCTTGAAATTGGAAGGTCTTAGAAGCTTGAAACCAAGCGCATACAACACAAAGGGCCTCAATGAGCTACTGGCCGCTCACTGGTGGCTCCAGCGCACGCGGTTCAGTCGCATCATTCACTCTGATGTGGTGTTCATGAAGTTGGGTGTTGAGGTGCATGTACTGCATTGTGACAGAAAGTCACTTTACAACATCTTACAAGCCCAAAGTGGATTTTGAAAAAAGTTTCCACGAGCGCATGTTTTGGCCGTCTCAGCCAACTGTCATGAAATATGAAAAGTAAACGTGTCTTCACTTTTCCTTCATAGCTTGAAATTGGAAGGTCTTAGAAGCTTGAAACCAAGCGCATACAACACAAAGGGCCTCAATGAGCTACTGGCCGCTCACTGGTGGCTCCAGCGCACGCGGTTCAGTCGCATCATTCACTCTGATGTGGTGTTCATGAAGTTGGGTGTTGAGGTGCATGTACTGCATTGTGACAGAAAGTCACTTTACAACATCTTACAAGCCCAAAGTGGATTTTGAAAAAAGTTTCCACGAGCGCATGTTTTGGCCGTCTCAGCCAACTGTCATGAAATATGAAAAGTAAACGTGTCTTCACTTTTCCTTCATAGCTTGAAATTGGAAGGTCTTAGAAGCTTGAAACCAAGCGCATACAACACAAAGGGCCTCAATGAGCTACTGGCCGCTCACTGGTGGCTCCAGCGCACGCGGTTCAGTCGCATCATTCACTCTGATGTGGTGTTCATGAAGTTGGGTGTTGAGGTGCATGTACTGCATTGTGACAGAAAGTCACTTTACAACATCTTACAAGCCCAAAGTGGATTTTGAAAAAAGTTTCCACGAGCGCATGTTTTGGCCGTCTCAGCCAACTGTCATGAAATATGAAAAGTAAACGTGTCTTCACTTTTCCTTCATAGCTTGAAATTGGAAGGTCTTAGAAGCTTGAAACCAAGCGCATACAACACAAAGGGCCTCAATGAGCTACTGGCCGCTCACTGGTGGCTCCAGCGCACGCGGTTCAGTCGCATCATTCACTCTGATGTGGTGTTCATGAAGTTGGGTGTTGAGGTGCATGTACTGCATTGTGACAGAAAGTCACTTTACAACATCTTACAAGCCCAAAGTGGATTTTGAAAAAAGTTTCCACGAGCGCATGTTTTGGCCGTCTCAGCCAACTGTCATGAAATATGAAAAGTAAACGTGTCTTCACTTTTCCTTCATAGCTTGAAATTGGAAGGTCTTAGAAGCTTGAAACCAAGCGCATACAACACAAAGGGCCTCAATGAGCTACTGGCCGCTCACTGGTGGCTCCAGCGCACGCGGTTCAGTCGCATCATTCACTCTGATGTGGTGTTCATGAAGTTGGGTGTTGAGGTGCATGTACTGCATTGTGACAGAAAGTCACTTTACAACATCTTACAAGCCCAAAGTGGATTTTGAAAAAAGTTTCCACGAGCGCATGTTTTGGCCGTCTCAGCCAACTGTCATGAAATATGAAAAGTAAACGTGTCTTCACTTTTCCTTCATAGCTTGAAATTGGAAGGTCTTAGAAGCTTGAAACCAAGCGCATACAACACAAAGGGCCTCAATGAGCTACTGGCCGCTCACTGGTGGCTCCAGCGCACGCGGTTCAGTCGCATCATTCACTCTGATGTGGTGTTCATGAAGTTGGGTGTTGAGGTGCATGTACTGCATTGTGACAGAAAGTCACTTTACAACATCTTACAAGCCCAAAGTGGATTTTGAAAAAAGTTTCCACGAGCGCATGTTTTGGCCGTCTCAGCCAACTGTCATGAAATATGAAAAGTAAACGTGTCTTCACTTTTCCTTCATAGCTTGAAATTGGAAGGTCTTAGAAGCTTGAAACCAAGCGCATACAACACAAAGGGCCTCAATGAGCTACTGGCCGCTCACTGGTGGCTCCAGCGCACGCGGTTCAGTCGCATCATTCACTCTGATGTGGTGTTCATGAAGTTGGGTGTTGAGGTGCATGTACTGCATTGTGACAGAAAGTCACTTTACAACATCTTACAAGCCCAAAGTGGATTTTGAAAAAAGTTTCCACGAGCGCATGTTTTGGCCGTCTCAGCCAACTGTCATGAAATATGAAAAGTAAACGTGTCTTCACTTTTCCTTCATAGCTTGAAATTGGAAGGTCTTAGAAGCTTGAAACCAAGCGCATACAACACAAAGGGCCTCAATGAGCTACTGGCCGCTCACTGGTGGCTCCAGCGCACGCGGTTCAGTCGCATCATTCACTCTGATGTGGTGTTCATGAAGTTGGGTGTTGAGGTGCATGTACTGCATTGTGACAGAAAGTCACTTTACAACATCTTACAAGCCCAAAGTGGATTTTGAAAAAAGTTTCCACGAGCGCATGTTTTGGCCGTCTCAGCCAACTGTCATGAAATATGAAAAGTAAACGTGTCTTCACTTTTCCTTCATAGCTTGAAATTGGAAGGTCTTAGAAGCTTGAAACCAAGCGCATACAACACAAAGGGCCTCAATGAGCTACTGGCCGCTCACTGGTGGCTCCAGCGCACGCGGTTCAGTCGCATCATTCACTCTGATGTGGTGTTCATGAAGTTGGGTGTTGAGGTGCATGTACTGCATTGTGACAGAAAGTCACTTTACAACATCTTACAAGCCCAAAGTGGATTTTGAAAAAAGTTTCCACGAGCGCATGTTTTGGCCGTCTCAGCCAACTGTCATGAAATATGAAAAGTAAACGTGTCTTCACTTTTCCTTCATAGCTTGAAATTGGAAGGTCTTAGAAGCTTGAAACCAAGCGCATACAACACAAAGGGCCTCAATGAGCTACTGGCCGCTCACTGGTGGCTCCAGCGCACGCGGTTCAGTCGCATCATTCACTCTGATGTGGTGTTCATGAAGTTGGGTGTTGAGGTGCATGTACTGCATTGTGACAGAAAGTCACTTTACAACATCTTACAAGCCCAAAGTGGATTTTGAAAAAAGTTTCCACGAGCGCATGTTTTGGCCGTCTCAGCCAACTGTCATGAAATATGAAAAGTAAACGTGTCTTCACTTTTCCTTCATAGCTTGAAATTGGAAGGTCTTAGAAGCTTGAAACCAAGCGCATACAACACAAAGGGCCTCAATGAGCTACTGGCCGCTCACTGGTGGCTCCAGCGCACGCGGTTCAGTCGCATCATTCACTCTGATGTGGTGTTCATGAAGTTGGGTGTTGAGGTGCATGTACTGCATTGTGACAGAAAGTCACTTTACAACATCTTACAAGCCCAAAGTGGATTTTGAAAAAAGTTTCCACGAGCGCATGTTTTGGCCGTCTCAGCCAACTGTCATGAAATATGAAAAGTAAACGTGTCTTCACTTTTCCTTCATAGCTTGAAATTGGAAGGTCTTAGAAGCTTGAAACCAAGCGCAGTACAACACAAAGGGCCTCAATGAGCTACTGGCCGCTCACTGGTGGCTCCAGCGCACGCGGTTCAGTCGCATCATTCACTCTGATGTGGTGTTCATGAAGTTGGGTGTTGAGGTGCATGTACTGCATTGTGACAGAAAGTCACTTTACAACATCTTACAAGCCCAAAGTGGATTTTGAAAAAAGTTTCCACGAGCGCATGTTTTGGCCGTCTCAGCCAACTGTCATGAAATATGAAAAGTAAACGTGTCTTCACTTTTCCTTCATAGCTTGAAATTGGAAGGTCTTAGAAGCTTGAAACCAAGCGCATACAACACAAAGGGCCTCAATGAGCTACTGGCCGCTCACTGGTGGCTCCAGCGCACGCGGTTCAGTCGCATCATTCACTCTGATGTGGTGTTCATGAAGTTGGGTGTTGAGGTGCATGTACTGCATTGTGACAGAAAGTCACTTTACAACATCTTACAAGCCCAAAGTGGATTTTGAAAAAAGTTTCCACGAGCGCATGTTTTGGCCGTCTCAGCCAACTGTCATGAAATATGAAAAGTAAACGTGTCTTCACTTTTCCTTCATAGCTTGAAATTGGAAGGTCTTAGAAGCTTGAAACCAAGCGCATACAACACAAAGGGCCTCAATGAGCTACTGGCCGCTCACTGGTGGCTCCAGCGCACGCGGTTCAGTCGCATCATTCACTCTGATGTGGTGTTCATGAAGTTGGGTGTTGAGGTGCATGTACTGCATTGTGACAGAAAGTCACTTTACAACATCTTACAAGCCCAAAGTGGATTTTGAAAAAAGTTTCCACGAGCGCATGTTTTGGCCGTCTCAGCCAACTGTCATGAAATATGAAAAGTAAACGTGTCTTCACTTTTCCTTCATAGCTTGAAATTGGAAGGTCTTAGAAGCTTGAAACCAAGCGCATACAACACAAAGGGCCTCAATGAGCTACTGGCCGCTCACTGGTGGCTCCAGCGCACGCGGTTCAGTCGCATCATTCACTCTGATGTGGTGTTCATGAAGTTGGGTGTTGAGGTGCATGTACTGCATTGTGACAGAAAGTCACTTTACAACATCTTACAAGCCCAAAGTGGATTTTGAAAAAAGTTTCCACGAGCGCATGTTTTGGCCGTCTCAGCCAACTGTCATGAAATATGAAAAGTAAACGTGTCTTCACTTTTCCTTCATAGCTTGAAATTGGAAGGTCTTAGAAGCTTGAAACCAAGCGCATACAACACAAAGGGCCTCAATGAGCTACTGGCCGCTCACTGGTGGCTCCAGCGCACGCGGTTCAGTCGCATCATTCACTCTGATGTGGTGTTCATGAAGTTGGGTGTTGAGGTGCATGTACTGCATTGTGACAGAAAGTCACTTTACAACATCTTACAAGCCCAAAGTGGATTTTGAAAAAAGTTTCCACGAGCGCATGTTTTGGCCGTCTCAGCCAACTGTCATGAAATATGAAAAGTAAACGTGTCTTCACTTTTCCTTCATAGCTTGAAATTGGAAGGTCTTAGAAGCTTGAAACCAAGCGCATACAACACAAAGGGCCTCAATGAGCTACTGGCCGCTCACTGGTGGCTCCAGCGCACGCGGTTCAGTCGCATCATTCACTCTGATGTGGTGTTCATGAAGTTGGGTGTTGAGGTGCATGTACTGCATTGTGACAGAAAGTCACTTTACAACATCTTACAAGCCCAAAGTGGATTTTGAAAAAAGTTTCCACGAGCGCATGTTTTGGCCGTCTCAGCCAACTGTCATGAAATATGAAAAGTAAACGTGTCTTCACTTTTCCTTCATAGCTTGAAATTGGAAGGTCTTAGAAGCTTGAAACCAAGCGCATACAACACAAAGGGCCTCAATGAGCTACTGGCCGCTCACTGGTGGCTCCAGCGCACGCGGTTCAGTCGCATCATTCACTCTGATGTGGTGTTCATGAAGTTGGGTGTTGAGGTGCATGTACTGCATTGTGACAGAAAGTCACTTTACAACATCTTACAAGCCCAAAGTGGATTTTGAAAAAAGTTTCCACGAGCGCATGTTTTGGCCGTCTCAGCCAACTGTCATGAAATATGAAAAGTAAACGTGTCTTCACTTTTCCTTCATAGCTTGAAATTGGAAGGTCTTAGAAGCTTGAAACCAAGCGCATACAACACAAAGGGCCTCAATGAGCTACTGGCCGCTCACTGGTGGCTCCAGCGCACGCGGTTCAGTCGCATCATTCACTCTGATGTGGTGTTCATGAAGTTGGGTGTTGAGGTGCATGTACTGCATTGTGACAGAAAGTCACTTTACAACATCTTACAAGCCCAAAGTGGATTTTGAAAAAAGTTTCCACGAGCGCATGTTTTGGCCGTCTCAGCCAACTGTCATGAAATATGAAAAGTAAACGTGTCTTCACTTTTCCTTCATAGCTTGAAATTGGAAGGTCTTAGAAGCTTGAAACCAAGCGCATACAACACAAAGGGCCTCAATGAGCTACTGGCCGCTCACTGGTGGCTCCAGCGCACGCGGTTCAGTCGCATCATTCACTCTGATGTGGTGTTCATGAAGTTGGGTGTTGAGGTGCATGTACTGCATTGTGACAGAAAGTCACTTTACAACATCTTACAAGCCCAAAGTGGATTTTGAAAAAAGTTTCCACGAGCGCATGTTTTGGCCGTCTCAGCCAACTGTCATGAAATATGAAAAGTAAACGTGTCTTCACTTTTCCTTCATAGCTTGAAATTGGAAGGTCTTAGAAGCTTGAAACCAAGCGCATACAACACAAAGGGCCTCAATGAGCTACTGGCCGCTCACTGGTGGCTCCAGCGCACGCGGTTCAGTCGCATCATTCACTCTGATGTGGTGTTCATGAAGTTGGGTGTTGAGGTGCATGTACTGCATTGTGACAGAAAGTCACTTTACAACATCTTACAAGCCCAAAGTGGATTTTGAAAAAAGTTTCCACGAGCGCATGTTTTGGCCGTCTCAGCCAACTGTCATGAAATATGAAAAGTAAACGTGTCTTCACTTTTCCTTCATAGCTTGAAATTGGAAGGTCTTAGAAGCTTGAAACCAAGCGCATACAACACAAAGGGCCTCAATGAGCTACTGGCCGCTCACTGGTGGCTCCAGCGCACGCGGTTCAGTCGCATCATTCACTCTGATGTGGTGTTCATGAAGTTGGGTGTTGAGGTGCATGTACTGCATTGTGACAGAAAGTCACTTTACAACATCTTACAAGCCCAAAGTGGATTTTGAAAAAAGTTTCCACGAGCGCATGTTTTGGCCGTCTCAGCCAACTGTCATGAAATATGAAAAGTAAACGTGTCTTCACTTTTCCTTCATAGCTTGAAATTGGAAGGTCTTAGAAGCTTGAAACCAAGCGCATACAACACAAAGGGCCTCAATGAGCTACTGGCCGCTCACTGGTGGCTCCAGCGCACGCGGTTCAGTCGCATCATTCACTCTGATGTGGTGTTCATGAAGTTGGGTGTTGAGGTGCATGTACTGCATTGTGACAGAAAGTCACTTTACAACATCTTACAAGCCCAAAGTGGATTTGAAAAAAGTTTCCACGAGCGCATGTTTTGGCCGTCTCAGCCAACTGTCATGAAATATGAAAAGTAAACGTGTCTTCACTTTTCCTTCATAGCTTGAAATTGGAAGGTCTTAGAAGCTTGAAACCAAGCGCATACAACACAAAGGGCCTCAATGAGCTACTGGCCGCTCACTGGTGGCTCCAGCGCACGCGGTTCAGTCGCATCATTCACTCTGATGTGGTGTTCATGAAGTTGGGTGTTGAGGTGCATGTACTGCATTGTGACAGAAAGTCACTTTACAACATCTTACAAGCCCAAAGTGGATTTTGAAAAAAGTTTCCACGAGCGCATGTTTTGGCCGTCTCAGCCAACTGTCATGAAATATGAAAAGTAAACGTGTCTTCACTTTTCCTTCATAGCTTGAAATTGGAAGGTCTTAGAAGCTTGAAACCAAGCGCATACAACACAAAGGGCCTCAATGAGCTACTGGCCGCTCACTGGTGGCTCCAGCGCACGCGGTTCAGTCGCATCATTCACTCTGATGTGGTGTTCATGAAGTTGGGTGTTGAGGTGCATGTACTGCATTGTGACAGAAAGTCACTTTACAACATCTTACAAGCCCAAAGTGGATTTTGAAAAAAGTTTCCACGAGCGCATGTTTTGGCCGTCTCAGCCAACTGTCATGAAATATGAAAAGTAAACGTGTCTTCACTTTTCCTTCATAGCTTGAAATTGGAAGGTCTTAGAAGCTTGAAACCAAGCGCGTACAACACAAAGGGCCTCAATGAGCTACTGGCCGCTCACTGGTGGCTCCAGCGCACGCGGTTCAGTCGCATCATTCACTCTGATGTGGTGTTCATGAAGTTGGGTGTTGAGGTGCATGTACTGCATTGTGACAGAAAGTCACTTTACAACATCTTACAAGCCCAAAGTGGATTTTGAAAAAAGTTTCCACGAGCGCATGTTTTGGCCGTCTCAGCCAACTGTCATGAAATATGAAAAGTAAACGTGTCTTCACTTTTCCTTCATAGCTTGAAATTGGAAGGTCTTAGAAGCTTGAAACCAAGCGCGTACAACACAAAGGGCCTCAATGAGCTACTGGCCGCTCACTGGTGGCTCCAGCGCACGCGGTTCAGTCGCATCATTCACTCTGATGTGGTGTTCATGAAGTTGGGTGTTGAGGTGCATGTACTGCATTGTGACAGAAAGTCACTTTACAACATCTTACAAGCCCAAAGTGGATTTTGAAAAAAGTTTCCACGAGCGCATGTTTTGGCCGTCTCAGCCAACTGTCATGAAATATGAAAAGTAAACGTGTCTTCACTTTTCCTTCATAGCTTGAAATTGGAAGGTCTTAGAAGCTTGAAACCAAGCGCATACAACACAAAGGGCCTCAATGAGCTACTGGCCGCTCACTGGTGGCTCCAGCGCACGCGGTTCAGTCGCATCATTCACTCTGATGTGGTGTTCATGAAGTTGGGTGTTGAGGTGCATGTACTGCATTGTGACAGAAAGTCACTTTACAACATCTTACAAGCCCAAAGTGGATTTTGAAAAAAGTTTCCACGAGCGCATGTTTTGGCCGTCTCAGCCAACTGTCATGAAATATGAAAAGTAAACGTGTCTTCACTTTTCCTTCATAGCTTGAAATTGGAAGGTCTTAGAAGCTTGAAACCAAGCGCATACAACACAAAGGGCCTCAATGAGCTACTGGCCGCTCACTGGTGGCTCCAGCGCACGCGGTTCAGTCGCATCATTCACTCTGATGTGGTGTTCATGAAGTTGGGTGTTGAGGTGCATGTACTGCATTGTGACAGAAAGTCACTTTACAACATCTTACAAGCCCAAAGTGGATTTTGAAAAAAGTTTCCACGAGCGCATGTTTTGGCCGTCTCAGCCAACTGTCATGAAATATGAAAAGTAAACGTGTCTTCACTTTTCCTTCATAGCTTGAAATTGGAAGGTCTTAGAAGCTTGAAACCAAGCGCGTACAACACAAAGGGCCTCAATGAGCTACTGGCCGCTCACTGGTGGCTCCAGCGCACGCGGTTCAGTCGCATCATTCACTCTGATGTGGTGTTCATGAAGTTGGGTGTTGAGGTGCATGTACTGCATTGTGACAGAAAGTCACTTTACAACATCTTACAAGCCCAAAGTGGATTTTGAAAAAAGTTTCCACGAGCGCATGTTTTGGCCGTCTCAGCCAACTGTCATGAAATATGAAAAGTAAACGTGTCTTCACTTTTCCTTCATAGCTTGAAATTGGAAGGTCTTAGAAGCTTGAAACCAAGCGCATACAACACAAAGGGCCTCAATGAGCTACTGGCCGCTCACTGGTGGCTCCAGCGCACGCGGTTCAGTCGCATCATTCACTCTGATGTGGTGTTCATGAAGTTGGGTGTTGAGGTGCATGTACTGCATTGTGACAGAAAGTCACTTTACAACATCTTACAAGCCCAAAGTGGATTTTGAAAAAAGTTTCCACGAGCGCATGTTTTGGCCGTCTCAGCCAACTGTCATGAAATATGAAAAGTAAACGTGTCTTCACTTTTCCTTCATAGCTTGAAATTGGAAGGTCTTAGAAGCTTGAAACCAAGCGCATACAACACAAAGGGCCTCAATGAGCTACTGGCCGCTCACTGGTGGCTCCAGCGCACGCGGTTCAGTCGCATCATTCACTCTGATGTGGTGTTCATGAAGTTGGGTGTTGAGGTGCATGTACTGCATTGTGACAGAAAGTCACTTTACAACATCTTACAAGCCCAAAGTGGATTTTGAAAAAAGTTTCCACGAGCGCATGTTTTGGCCGTCTCAGCCAACTGTCATGAAATATGAAAAGTAAACGTGTCTTCACTTTTCCTTCATAGCTTGAAATTGGAAGGTCTTAGAAGCTTGAAACCAAGCGCATACAACACAAAGGGCCTCAATGAGCTACTGGCCGCTCACTGGTGGCTCCAGCGCACGCGGTTCAGTCGCATCATTCACTCTGATGTGGTGTTCATGAAGTTGGGTGTTGAGGTGCATGTACTGCATTGTGACAGAAAGTCACTTTACAACATCTTACAAGCCCAAAGTGGATTTTGAAAAAAGTTTCCACGAGCGCATGTTTTGGCCGTCTCAGCCAACTGTCATGAAATATGAAAAGTAAACGTGTCTTCACTTTTCCTTCATAGCTTGAAATTGGAAGGTCTTAGAAGCTTGAAACCAAGCGCATACAACACAAAGGGCCTCAATGAGCTACTGGCCGCTCACTGGTGGCTCCAGCGCACGCGGTTCAGTCGCATCATTCACTCTGATGTGGTGTTCATGAAGTTGGGTGTTGAGGTGCATGTACTGCATTGTGACAGAAAGTCACTTTACAACATCTTACAAGCCCAAAGTGGATTTTGAAAAAAGTTTCCACGAGCGCATGTTTTGGCCGTCTCAGCCAACTGTCATGAAATATGAAAAGTAAACGTGTCTTCACTTTTCCTTCATAGCTTGAAATTGGAAGGTCTTAGAAGCTTGAAACCAAGCGCATACAACACAAAGGGCCTCAATGAGCTACTGGCCGCTCACTGGTGGCTCCAGCGCACGCGGTTCAGTCGCATCATTCACTCTGATGTGGTGTTCATGAAGTTGGGTGTTGAGGTGCATGTACTG
Source organism: Sardina pilchardus (assembly GCF_963854185.1). Classification (NCBI taxonomy): domain Eukaryota; kingdom Metazoa; phylum Chordata; class Actinopteri; order Clupeiformes; family Clupeidae; genus Sardina; species Sardina pilchardus. The sequence goes on along the minus strand of NW_026910831.1, from coordinate 33,297 downwards.
CATTGTGACAGAAAGTCACTTTACAACATCTTACAAGCCCAAAGTGGATTTTGAAAAAAGTTTCCACGAGCGCATGTTTTGGCCGTCTCAGCCAACTGTCATGAAATATGAAAAGTAAACGTGTCTTCACTTTTCCTTCATAGCTTGAAATTGGAAGGTCTTAGAAGCTTGAAACCAAGCGCATACAACACAAAGGGCCTCAATGAGCTACTGGCCGCTCACTGGTGGCTCCAGCGCACGCGGTTCAGTCGCATCATTCACTCTGATGTGGTGTTCATGAAGTTGGGTGTTGAGGTGCATGTACTGCATTGTGACAGAAAGTCACTTTACAACATCTTACAAGCCCAAAGTGGATTTTGAAAAAAGTTTCCACGAGCGCATGTTTTGGCCGTCTCAGCCAACTGTCATGAAATATGAAAAGTAAACGTGTCTTCACTTTTCCTTCATAGCTTGAAATTGGAAGGTCTTAGAAGCTTGAAACCAAGCGCGTACAACACAAAGGGCCTCAATGAGCTACTGGCCGCTCACTGGTGGCTCCAGCGCACGCGGTTCAGTCGCATCATTCACTCTGATGTGGTGTTCATGAAGTTGGGTGTTGAGGTGCATGTACTGCATTGTGACAGAAAGTCACTTTACAACATCTTACAAGCCCAAAGTGGATTTTGAAAAAAGTTTCCACGAGCGCATGTTTTGGCCGTCTCAGCCAACTGTCATGAAATATGAAAAGTAAACGTGTCTTCACTTTTCCTTCATAGCTTGAAATTGGAAGGTCTTAGAAGCTTGAAACCAAGCGCGTACAACACAAAGGGCCTCAATGAGCTACTGGCCGCTCACTGGTGGCTCCAGCGCACGCGGTTCAGTCGCATCATTCACTCTGATGTGGTGTTCATGAAGTTGGGTGTTGAGGTGCATGTACTGCATTGTGACAGAAAGTCACTTTACAACATCTTACAAGCCCAAAGTGGATTTTGAAAAAAGTTTCCACGAGCGCATGTTTTGGCCGTCTCAGCCAACTGTCATGAAATATGAAAAGTAAACGTGTCTTCACTTTTCCTTCATAGCTTGAAATTGGAAGGTCTTAGAAGCTTGAAACCAAGCGCATACAACACAAAGGGCCTCAATGAGCTACTGGCCGCTCACTGGTGGCTCCAGCGCACGCGGTTCAGTCGCATCATTCACTCTGATGTGGTGTTCATGAAGTTGGGTGTTGAGGTGCATGTACTGCATTGTGACAGAAAGTCACTTTACAACATCTTACAAGCCCAAAGTGGATTTTGAAAAAAGTTTCCACGAGCGCATGTTTTGGCCGTCTCAGCCAACTGTCATGAAATATGAAAAGTAAACGTGTCTTCACTTTTCCTTCATAGCTTGAAATTGGAAGGTCTTAGAAGCTTGAAACCAAGCGCATACAACACAAAGGGCCTCAATGAGCTACTGGCCGCTCACTGGTGGCTCCAGCGCACGCGGTTCAGTCGCATCATTCACTCTGATGTGGTGTTCATGAAGTTGGGTGTTGAGGTGCATGTACTGCATTGTGACAGAAAGTCACTTTACAACATCTTACAAGCCCAAAGTGGATTTTGAAAAAAGTTTCCACGAGCGCATGTTTTGGCCGTCTCAGCCAACTGTCATGAAATATGAAAAGTAAACGTGTCTTCACTTTTCCTTCATAGCTTGAAATTGGAAGGTCTTAGAAGCTTGAAACCAAGCGCATACAACACAAAGGGCCTCAATGAGCTACTGGCCGCTCACTGGTGGCTCCAGCGCACGCGGTTCAGTCGCATCATTCACTCTGATGTGGTGTTCATGAAGTTGGGTGTTGAGGTGCATGTACTGCATTGTGACAGAAAGTCACTTTACAACATCTTACAAGCCCAAAGTGGATTTTGAAAAAAGTTTCCACGAGCGCATGTTTTGGCCGTCTCAGCCAACTGTCATGAAATATGAAAAGTAAACGTGTCTTCACTTTTCCTTCATAGCTTGAAATTGGAAGGTCTTAGAAGCTTGAAACCAAGCGCATACAACACAAAGGGCCTCAATGAGCTACTGGCCGCTCACTGGTGGCTCCAGCGCACGCGGTTCAGTCGCATCATTCACTCTGATGTGGTGTTCATGAAGTTGGGTGTTTGAGGTGCATGTACTGCATTGTGACAGAAAGTCACTTTACAACATCTTACAAGCCCAAAGTGGATTTTGAAAAAAGTTTCCACGAGCGCATGTTTTGGCCGTCTCAGCCAACTGTCATGAAATATGAAAAGTAAACGTGTCTTCACTTTTCCTTCATAGCTTGAAATTGGAAGGTCTTAGAAGCTTGAAACCAAGCGCATACAACACAAAGGGCCTCAATGAGCTACTGGCCGCTCACTGGTGGCTCCAGCGCACGCGGTTCAGTCGCATCATTCACTCTGATGTGGTGTTCATGAAGTTGGGTGTTGAGGTGCATGTACTGCATTGTGACAGAAAGTCACTTTACAACATCTTACAAGCCCAAAGTGGATTTTGAAAAAAGTTTCCACGAGCGCATGTTTTGGCCGTCTCAGCCAACTGTCATGAAATATGAAAAGTAAACGTGTCTTCACTTTTCCTTCATAGCTTGAAATTGGAAGGTCTTAGAAGCTTGAAACCAAGCGCATACAACACAAAGGGCCTCAATGAGCTACTGGCCGCTCACTGGTGGCTCCAGCGCACGCGGTTCAGTCGCATCATTCACTCTGATGTGGTGTTCATGAAGTTGGGTGTTGAGGTGCATGTACTGCATTGTGACAGAAAGTCACTTTACAACATCTTACAAGCCCAAAGTGGATTTTGAAAAAAGTTTCCACGAGCGCATGTTTTGGCCGTCTCAGCCAACTGTCATGAAATATGAAAAGTAAACGTGTCTTCACTTTTCCTTCATAGCTTGAAATTGGAAGGTCTTAGAAGCTTGAAACCAAGCGCATACAACACAAAGGGCCTCAATGAGCTACTGGCCGCTCACTGGTGGCTCCAGCGCACGCGGTTCAGTCGCATCATTCACTCTGATGTGGTGTTCATGAAGTTGGGTGTTGAGGTGCATGTACTGCATTGTGACAGAAAGTCACTTTACAACATCTTACAAGCCCAAAGTGGATTTTGAAAAAAGTTTCCACGAGCGCATGTTTTGGCCGTCTCAGCCAACTGTCATGAAATATGAAAAGTAAGCGTGTCTTCACTTTTCCTTCATAGCTTGAAATTGGAAGGTCTTAGAAGCTTGAAACCAAGCGCATACAACACAAAGGGCCTCAATGAGCTACTGGCCGCTCACTGGTGGCTCCAGCGCACGCGGTTCAGTCGCATCATTCACTCTGATGTGGTGTTCATGAAGTTGGGTGTTGAGGTGCATGTACTGCATTGTGACAGAAAGTCACTTTACAACATCTTACAAGCCCAAAGTGGATTTTGAAAAAAGTTTCCACGAGCGCATGTTTTGGCCGTCTCAGCCAACTGTCATGAAATATGAAAAGTAAACGTGTCTTCACTTTTCCTTCATAGCTTGAAATTGGAAGGTCTTAGAAGCTTGAAACCAAGCGCATACAACACAAAGGGCCTCAATGAGCTACTGGCCGCTCACTGGTGGCTCCAGCGCACGCGGTTCAGTCGCATCATTCACTCTGATGTGGTGTTCATGAAGTTGGGTGTTGAGGTGCATGTACTGCATTGTGACAGAAAGTCACTTTACAACATCTTACAAGCCCAAAGTGGATTTTGAAAAAAGTTTCCACGAGCGCATGTTTTGGCCGTCTCAGCCAACTGTCATGAAATATGAAAAGTAAACGTGTCTTCACTTTTCCTTCATAGCTTGAAATTGGAAGGTCTTAGAAGCTTGAAACCAAGCGCATACAACACAAAGGGCCTCAATGAGCTACTGGCCGCTCACTGGTGGCTCCAGCGCACGCGGTTCAGTCGCATCATTCACTCTGATGTGGTGTTCATGAAGTTGGGTGTTGAGGTGCATGTACTGCATTGTGACAGAAAGTCACTTTACAACATCTTACAAGCCCAAAGTGGATTTTGAAAAAAGTTTCCACGAGCGCATGTTTTGGCCGTCTCAGCCAACTGTCATGAAATATGAAAAGTAAACGTGTCTTCACTTTTCCTTCATAGCTTGAAATTGGAAGGTCTTAGAAGCTTGAAACCAAGCGCATACAACACAAAGGGCCTCAATGAGCTACTGGCCGCTCACTGGTGGCTCCAGCGCACGCGGTTCAGTCGCATCATTCACTCTGATGTGGTGTTCATGAAGTTGGGTGTTGAGGTGCATGTACTGCATTGTGACAGAAAGTCACTTTACAACATCTTACAAGCCCAAAGTGGATTTTGAAAAAAGTTTCCACGAGCGCATGTTTTGGCCGTCTCAGCCAACTGTCATGAAATATGAAAAGTAAACGTGTCTTCACTTTTCCTTCATAGCTTGAAATTGGAAGGTCTTAGAAGCTTGAAACCAAGCGCATACAACACAAAGGGCCTCAATGAGCTACTGGCCGCTCACTGGTGGCTCCAGCGCACGCGGTTCAGTCGCATCATTCACTCTGATGTGGTGTTCATGAAGTTGGGTGTTGAGGTGCATGTACTGCATTGTGACAGAAAGTCACTTTACAACATCTTACAAGCCCAAAGTGGATTTTGAAAAAAGTTTCCACGAGCGCATGTTTTGGCCGTCTCAGCCAACTGTCATGAAATATGAAAAGTAAACGTGTCTTCACTTTTCCTTCATAGCTTGAAATTGGAAGGTCTTAGAAGCTTGAAACCAAGCGCATACAACACAAAGGGCCTCAATGAGCTACTGGCCGCTCACTGGTGGCTCCAGCGCACGCGGTTCAGTCGCATCATTCACTCTGATGTGGTGTTCATGAAGTTGGGTGTTGAGGTGCATGTACTGCATTGTGACAGAAAGTCACTTTACAACATCTTACAAGCCCAAAGTGGATTTTGAAAAAAGTTTCCACGAGCGCATGTTTTGGCCGTCTCAGCCAACTGTCATGAAATATGAAAAGTAAACGTGTCTTCACTTTTCCTTCATAGCTTGAAATTGGAAGGTCTTAGAAGCTTGAAACCAAGCGCATACAACACAAAGGGCCTCAATGAGCTACTGGCCGCTCACTGGTGGCTCCAGCGCACGCGGTTCAGTCGCATCATTCACTCTGATGTGGTGTTCATGAAGTTGGGTGTTGAGGTGCATGTACTGCATTGTGACAGAAAGTCACTTTACAACATCTTACAAGCCCAAAGTGGATTTTGAAAAAAGTTTCCACGAGCGCATGTTTTGGCCGTCTCAGCCAACTGTCATGAAATATGAAAAGTAAACGTGTCTTCACTTTTCCTTCATAGCTTGAAATTGGAAGGTCTTAGAAGCTTGAAACCAAGCGCATACAACACAAAGGGCCTCAATGAGCTACTGGCCGCTCACTGGTGGCTCCAGCGCACGCGGTTCAGTCGCATCATTCACTCTGATGTGGTGTTCATGAAGTTGGGTGTTGAGGTGCATGTACTGCATTGTGACAGAAAGTCACTTTACAACATCTTACAAGCCCAAAGTGGATTTTGAAAAAAGTTTCCACGAGCGCATGTTTTGGCCGTCTCAGCCAACTGTCATGAAATATGAAAAGTAAACGTGTCTTCACTTTTCCTTCATAGCTTGAAATTGGAAGGTCTTAGAAGCTTGAAACCAAGCGCATACAACACAAAGGGCCTCAATGAGCTACTGGCCGCTCACTGGTGGCTCCAGCGCACGCGGTTCAGTCGCATCATTCACTCTGATGTGGTGTTCATGAAGTTGGGTGTTGAGGTGCATGTACTGCATTGTGACAGAAAGTCACTTTACAACATCTTACAAGCCCAAAGTGGATTTTGAAAAAAGTTTCCACGAGCGCATGTTTTGGCCGTCTCAGCCAACTGTCATGAAATATGAAAAGTAAACGTGTCTTCACTTTTCCTTCATAGCTTGAAATTGGAAGGTCTTAGAAGCTTGAAACCAAGCGCATACAACACAAAGGGCCTCAATGAGCTACTGGCCGCTCACTGGTGGCTCCAGCGCACGCGGTTCAGTCGCATCATTCACTCTGATGTGGTGTTCATGAAGTTGGGTGTTGAGGTGCATGTACTGCATTGTGACAGAAAGTCACTTTACAACATCTTACAAGCCCAAAGTGGATTTTGAAAAAAGTTTCCACGAGCGCATGTTTTGGCCGTCTCAGCCAACTGTCATGAAATATGAAAAGTAAACGTGTCTTCACTTTTCCTTCATAGCTTGAAATTGGAAGGTCTTAGAAGCTTGAAACCAAGCGCATACAACACAAAGGGCCTCAATGAGCTACTGGCCGCTCACTGGTGGCTCCAGCGCACGCGGTTCAGTCGCATCATTCACTCTGATGTGGTGTTCATGAAGTTGGGTGTTGAGGTGCATGTACTGCATTGTGACAGAAAGTCACTTTACAACATCTTACAAGCCCAAAGTGGATTTTGAAAAAAGTTTCCACGAGCGCATGTTTTGGCCGTCTCAGCCAACTGTCATGAAATATGAAAAGTAAACGTGTCTTCACTTTTCCTTCATAGCTTGAAATTGGAAGGTCTTAGAAGCTTGAAACCAAGCGCATACAACACAAAGGGCCTCAATGAGCTACTGGCCGCTCACTGGTGGCTCCAGCGCACGCGGTTCAGTCGCATCATTCACTCTGATGTGGTGTTCATGAAGTTGGGTGTTGAGGTGCATGTACTGCATTGTGACAGAAAGTCACTTTACAACATCTTACAAGCCCAAAGTGGATTTTGAAAAAAGTTTCCACGAGCGCATGTTTTGGCCGTCTCAGCCAACTGTCATGAAATATGAAAAGTAAACGTGTCTTCACTTTTCCTTCATAGCTTGAAATTGGAAGGTCTTAGAAGCTTGAAACCAAGCGCATACAACACAAAGGGCCTCAATGAGCTACTGGCCGCTCACTGGTGGCTCCAGCGCACGCGGTTCAGTCGCATCATTCACTCTGATGTGGTGTTCATGAAGTTGGGTGTTGAGGTGCATGTACTGCATTGTGACAGAAAGTCACTTTACAACATCTTACAAGCCCAAAGTGGATTTTGAAAAAAGTTTCCACGAGCGCATGTTTTGGCCGTCTCAGCCAACTGTCATGAAATATGAAAAGTAAACGTGTCTTCACTTTTCCTTCATAGCTTGAAATTGGAAGGTCTTAGAAGCTTGAAACCAAGCGCATACAACACAAAGGGCCTCAATGAGCTACTGGCCGCTCACTGGTGGCTCCAGCGCACGCGGTTCAGTCGCATCATTCACTCTGATGTGGTGTTCATGAAGTTGGGTGTTGAGGTGCATGTACTGCATTGTGACAGAAAGTCACTTTACAACATCTTACAAGCCCAAAGTGGATTTTGAAAAAAGTTTCCACGAGCGCATGTTTTGGCCGTCTCAGCCAACTGTCATGAAATATGAAAAGTAAACGTGTCTTCACTTTTCCTTCATAGCTTGAAATTGGAAGGTCTTAGAAGCTTGAAACCAAGCGCATACAACACAAAGGGCCTCAATGAGCTACTGGCCGCTCACTGGTGGCTCCAGCGCACGCGGTTCAGTCGCATCATTCACTCTGATGTGGTGTTCATGAAGTTGGGTGTTGAGGTGCATGTACTGCATTGTGACAGAAAGTCACTTTACAACATCTTACAAGCCCAAAGTGGATTTTGAAAAAAGTTTCCACGAGCGCATGTTTTGGCCGTCTCAGCCAACTGTCATGAAATATGAAAAGTAAACGTGTCTTCACTTTTCCTTCATAGCTTGAAATTGGAAGGTCTTAGAAGCTTGAAACCAAGCGCATACAACACAAAGGGCCTCAATGAGCTACTGGCCGCTCACTGGTGGCTCCAGCGCACGCGGTTCAGTCGCATCATTCACTCTGATGTGGTGTTCATGAAGTTGGGTGTTGAGGTGCATGTACTGCATTGTGACAGAAAGTCACTTTACAACATCTTACAAGCCCAAAGTGGATTTTGAAAAAAGTTTCCACGAGCGCATGTTTTGGCCGTCTCAGCCAACTGTCATGAAATATGAAAAGTAAACGTGTCTTCACTTTTCCTTCATAGCTTGAAATTGGAAGGTCTTAGAAGCTTGAAACCAAGCGCATACAACACAAAGGGCCTCAATGAGCTACTGGCCGCTCACTGGTGGCTCCAGCGCACGCGGTTCAGTCGCATCATTCACTCTGATGTGGTGTTCATGAAGTTGGGTGTTGAGGTGCATGTACTGCATTGTGACAGAAAGTCACTTTACAACATCTTACAAGCCCAAAGTGGATTTTGAAAAAAGTTTCCACGAGCGCATGTTTTGGCCGTCTCAGCCAACTGTCATGAAATATGAAAAGTAAACGTGTCTTCACTTTTCCTTCATAGCTTGAAATTGGAAGGTCTTAGAAGCTTGAAACCAAGCGCATACAACACAAAGGGCCTCAATGAGCTACTGGCCGCTCACTGGTGGCTCCAGCGCACGCGGTTCAGTCGCATCATTCACTCTGATGTGGTGTTCATGAAGTTGGGTGTTGAGGTGCATGTACTGCATTGTGACAGAAAGTCACTTTACAACATCTTACAAGCCCAAAGTGGATTTTGAAAAAAGTTTCCACGAGCGCATGTTTTGGCCGTCTCAGCCAACTGTCATGAAATATGAAAAGTAAACGTGTCTTCACTTTTCCTTCATAGCTTGAAATTGGAAGGTCTTAGAAGCTTGAAACCAAGCGCATACAACACAAAGGGCCTCAATGAGCTACTGGCCGCTCACTGGTGGCTCACAGCGCACGCGGTTCAGTCGCATCATTCACTCTGATGTGGTGTTCATGAAGTTGGGTGTTGAGGTGCATGTACTGCATTGTGACAGAAAGTCACTTTACAACATCTTACAAGCCCAAAGTGGATTTTGAAAAAAGTTTCCACGAGCGCATGTTTTGGCCGTCTCAGCCAACTGTCATGAAATATGAAAAGTAAACGTGTCTTCACTTTTCCTTCATAGCTTGAAATTGGAAGGTCTTAGAAGCTTGAAACCAAGCGCATACAACACAAAGGGCCTCAATGAGCTACTGGCCGCTCACTGGTGGCTCCAGCGCACGCGGTTCAGTCGCATCATTCACTCTGATGTGGTGTTCATGAAGTTGGGTGTTGAGGTGCATGTACTGCATTGTGACAGAAAGTCACTTTACAACATCTTACAAGCCCAAAGTGGATTTTGAAAAAAGTTTCCACGAGCGCATGTTTTGGCCGTCTCAGCCAACTGTCATGAAATATGAAAAGTAAACGTGTCTTCACTTTTCCTTCATAGCTTGAAATTGGAAGGTCTTAGAAGCTTGAAACCAAGCGCATACAACACAAAGGGCCTCAATGAGCTACTGGCCGCTCACTGGTGGCTCCAGCGCACGCGGTTCAGTCGCATCATTCACTCTGATGTGGTGTTCATGAAGTTGGGTGTTGAGGTGCATGTACTGCATTGTGACAGAAAGTCACTTTACAACATCTTACAAGCCCAAAGTGGATTTTGAAAAAAGTTTCCACGAGCGCATGTTTTGGCCGTCTCAGCCAACTGTCATGAAATATGAAAAGTAAACGTGTCTTCACTTTTCCTTCATAGCTTGAAATTGGAAGGTCTTAGAAGCTTGAAACCAAGCGCATACAACACAAAGGGCCTCAATGAGCTACTGGCCGCTCACTGGTGGCTCCAGCGCACGCGGTTCAGTCGCATCATTCCTCTGATGTGGTGTTCATGAAGTTGGGTGTTGAGGTGCATGTACTGCATTGTGACAGAAAGTCACTTTACAACATCTTACAAGCCCAAAGTGGATTTTGAAAAAAGTTTCCACGAGCGCATGTTTTGGCCGTCTCAGCCAACTGTCATGAAATATGAAAAGTAAACGTGTCTTCACTTTTCCTTCATAGCTTGAAATTGGAAGGTCTTAGAAGCTTGAAACCAAGCGCATACAACACAAAGGGCCTCAATGAGCTACTGGCCGCTCACTGGTGGCTCCAGCGCACGCGGTTCAGTCGCATCATTCACTCTGATGTGGTGTTCATGAAGTTGGGTGTTGAGGTGCATGTACTGCATTGTGACAGAAAGTCACTTTACAACATCTTACAAGCCCAAAGTGGATTTTGAAAAAAGTTTCCACGAGCGCATGTTTTGGCCGTCTCAGCCAACTGTCATGAAATATGAAAAGTAAACGTGTCTTCACTTTTCCTTCATAGCTTGAAATTGGAAGGTCTTAGAAGCTTGAAACCAAGCGCATACAACACAAAGGGCCTCAATGAGCTACTGGCCGCTCACTGGTGGCTCCAGCGCACGCGGTTCAGTCGCATCATTCACTCTGATGTGGTGTTCATGAAGTTGGGTGTTGAGGTGCATGTACTGCATTGTGACAGAAAGTCACTTTACAACATCTTACAAGCCCAAAGTGGATTTTGAAAAAAGTTTCCACGAGCGCATGTTTTGGCCGTCTCAGCCAACTGTCATGAAATATGAAAAGTAAACGTGTCTTCACTTTTCCTTCATAGCTTGAAATTGGAAGGTCTTAGAAGCTTGAAACCAAGCGCATACAACACAAAGGGCCTCAATGAGCTACTGGCCGCTCACTGGTGGCTCCAGCGCACGCGGTTCAGTCGCATCATTCACTCTGATGTGGTGTTCATGAAGTTGGGTGTTGAGGTGCATGTACTGCATTGTGACAGAAAGTCACTTTACAACATCTTACAAGCCCAAAGTGGATTTTGAAAAAAGTTTCCACGAGCGCATGTTTTGGCCGTCTCAGCCAACTGTCATGAAATATGAAAAGTAAACGTGTCTTCACTTTTCCTTCATAGCTTGAAATTGGAAGGTCTTAGAAGCTTGAAACCAAGCGCATACAACACAAAGGGCCTCAATGAGCTACTGGCCGCTCACTGGTGGCTCCAGCGCACGCGGTTCAGTCGCATCATTCACTCTGATGTGGTGTTCATGAAGTTGGGTGTTGAGGTGCATGTACTGCATTGTGACAGAAAGTCACTTTACAACATCTTACAAGCCCAAAGTGGATTTTGAAAAAAGTTTCCACGAGCGCATGTTTTGGCCGTCTCAGCCAACTGTCATGAAATATGAAAAGTAAACGTGTCTTCACTTTTCCTTCATAGCTTGAAATTGGAAGGTCTTAGAAGCTTGAAACCAAGCGCATACAACACAAAGGGCCTCAATGAGCTACTGGCCGCTCACTGGTGGCTCCAGCGCACGCGGTTCAGTCGCATCATTCACTCTGATGTGGTGTTCATGAAGTTGGGTGTTGAGGTGCATGTACTGCATTGTGACAGAAAGTCACTTTACAACATCTTACAAGCCCAAAGTGGATTTTGAAAAAAGTTTCCACGAGCGCATGTTTTGGCCGTCTCAGCCAACTGTCATGAAATATGAAAAGTAAACGTGTCTTCACTTTTCCTTCATAGCTTGAAATTGGAAGGTCTTAGAAGCTTGAAACCAAGCGCATACAACACAAAGGGCCTCAATGAGCTACTGGCCGCTCACTGGTGGCTCCAGCGCACGCGGTTCAGTCGCATCATTCACTCTGATGTGGTGTTCATGAAGTTGGGTGTTGAGGTGCATGTACTGCATTGTGACAGAAAGTCACTTTACAACATCTTACAAGCCCAAAGTGGATTTTGAAAAAAGTTTCCACGAGCGCATGTTTTGGCCGTCTCAGCCAACTGTCATGAAATATGAAAAGTAAACGTGTCTTCACTTTTCCTTCATAGCTTGAAATTGGAAGGTCTTAGAAGCTTGAAACCAAGCGCATACAACACAAAGGGCCTCAATGAGCTACTGGCCGCTCACTGGTGGCTCCAGCGCACGCGGTTCAGTCGCATCATTCACTCTGATGTGGTGTTCATGAAGTTGGGTGTTGAGGTGCATGTACTGCATTGTGACAGAAAGTCACTTTACAACATCTTACAAGCCCAAAGTGGATTTTGAAAAAAGTTTCCACGAGCGCATGTTTTGGCCGTCTCAGCCAACTGTCATGAAATATGAAAAGTAAACGTGTCTTCACTTTTCCTTCATAGCTTGAAATTGGAAGGTCTTAGAAGCTTGAAACCAAGCGCATACAACACAAAGGGCCTCAATGAGCTACTGGCCGCTCACTGGTGGCTCCAGCGCACGCGGTTCAGTCGCATCATTCACTCTGATGTGGTGTTCATGAAGTTGGGTGTTGAGGTGCATGTACTGCATTGTGACAGAAAGTCACTTTACAACATCTTACAAGCCCAAAGTGGATTTTGAAAAAAGTTTCCACGAGCGCATGTTTTGGCCGTCTCAGCCAACTGTCATGAAATATGAAAAGTAAACGTGTCTTCACTTTTCCTTCATAGCTTGAAATTGGAAGGTCTTAGAAGCTTGAAACCAAGCGCATACAACACAAAGGGCCTCAATGAGCTACTGGCCGCTCACTGGTGGCTCCAGCGCACGCGGTTCAGTCGCATCATTCACTCTGATGTGGTGTTCATGAAGTTGGGTGTTGAGGTGCATGTACTGCATTGTGACAGAAAGTCACTTTACAACATCTTACAAGCCCAAAGTGGATTTTGAAAAAAGTTTCCACGAGCGCATGTTTTGGCCGTCTCAGCCAACTGTCATGAAATATGAAAAGTAAACGTGTCTTCACTTTTCCTTCATAGCTTGAAATTGGAAGGTCTTAGAAGCTTGAAACCAAGCGCATACAACACAAAGGGCCTCAATGAGCTACTGGCCGCTCACTGGTGGCTCCAGCGCACGCGGTTCAGTCGCATCATTCACTCTGATGTGGTGTTCATGAAGTTGGGTGTTGAGGTGCATGTACTGCATTGTGACAGAAAGTCACTTTACAACATCTTACAAGCCCAAAGTGGATTTTGAAAAAAGTTTCCACGAGCGCATGTTTTGGCCGTCTCAGCCAACTGTCATGAAATATGAAAAGTAAACGTGTCTTCACTTTTCCTTCATAGCTTGAAATTGGAAGGTCTTAGAAGCTTGAAACCAAGCGCATACAACACAAAGGGCCTCAATGAGCTACTGGCCGCTCACTGGTGGCTCCAGCGCACGCGGTTCAGTCGCATCATTCACTCTGATGTGGTGTTCATGAAGTTGGGTGTTGAGGTGCATGTACTGCATTGTGACAGAAAGTCACTTTACAACATCTTACAAGCCCAAAGTGGATTTTGAAAAAAGTTTCCACGAGCGCATGTTTTGGCCGTCTCAGCCAACTGTCATGAAATATGAAAAGTAAACGTGTCTTCACTTTTCCTTCATAGCTTGAAATTGGAAGGTCTTAGAAGCTTGAAACCAAGCGCATACAACACAAAGGGCCTCAATGAGCTACTGGCCGCTCACTGGTGGCTCCAGCGCACGCGGTTCAGTCGCATCATTCACTCTGATGTGGTGTTCATGAAGTTGGGTGTTGAGGTGCATGTACTGCATTGTGACAGAAAGTCACTTTACAACATCTTACAAGCCCAAAGTGGATTTTGAAAAAAGTTTCCACGAGCGCATGTTTTGGCCGTCTCAGCCAACTGTCATGAAATATGAAAAGTAAACGTGTCTTCACTTTTCCTTCATAGCTTGAAATTGGAAGGTCTTAGAAGCTTGAAACCAAGCGCATACAACACAAAGGGCCTCAATGAGCTACTGGCCGCTCACTGGTGGCTCCAGCGCACGCGGTTCAGTCGCATCATTCACTCTGATGTGGTGTTCATGAAGTTGGGTGTTGAGGTGCATGTACTGCATTGTGACAGAAAGTCACTTTACAACATCTTACAAGCCCAAAGTGGATTTTGAAAAAAGTTTCCACGAGCGCATGTTTTGGCCGTCTCAGCCAACTGTCATGAAATATGAAAAGTAAACGTGTCTTCACTTTTCCTTCATAGCTTGAAATTGGAAGGTCTTAGAAGCTTGAAACCAAGCGCATACAACACAAAGGGCCTCAATGAGCTACTGGCCGCTCACTGGTGGCTCCAGCGCACGCGGTTCAGTCGCATCATTCACTCTGATGTGGTGTTCATGAAGTTGGGTGTTGAGGTGCATGTACTGCATTGTGACAGAAAGTCACTTTACAACATCTTACAAGCCCAAAGTGGATTTTGAAAAAAGTTTCCACGAGCGCATGTTTTGGCCGTCTCAGCCAACTGTCATGAAATATGAAAAGTAAACGTGTCTTCACTTTTCCTTCATAGCTTGAAATTGGAAGGTCTTAGAAGCTTGAAACCAAGCGCATACAACACAAAGGGCCTCAATGAGCTACTGGCCGCTCACTGGTGGCTCCAGCGCACGCGGTTCAGTCGCATCATTCACTCTGATGTGGTGTTCATGAAGTTGGGTGTTGAGGTGCATGTACTGCATTGTGACAGAAAGTCACTTTACAACATCTTACAAGCCCAAAGTGGATTTTGAAAAAAGTTTCCACGAGCGCATGTTTTGGCCGTCTCAGCCAACTGTCATGAAATATGAAAAGTAAACGTGTCTTCACTTTTCCTTCATAGCTTGAAATTGGAAGGTCTTAGAAGCTTGAAACCAAGCGCATACAACACAAAGGGCCTCAATGAGCTACTGGCCGCTCACTGGTGGCTCCAGCGCACGCGGTTCAGTCGCATCATTCACTCTGATGTGGTGTTCATGAAGTTGGGTGTTGAGGTGCATGTACTGCATTGTGACAGAAAGTCACTTTACAACATCTTACAAGCCCAAAGTGGATTTTGAAAAAAGTTTCCACGAGCGCATGTTTTGGCCGTCTCAGCCAACTGTCATGAAATATGAAAAGTAAACGTGTCTTCACTTTTCCTTCATAGCTTGAAATTGGAAGGTCTTAGAAGCTTGAAACCAAGCGCATACAACACAAAGGGCCTCAATGAGCTACTGGCCGCTCACTGGTGGCTCCAGCGCACGCGGTTCAGTCGCATCATTCACTCTGATGTGGTGTTCATGAAGTTGGGTGTTGAGGTGCATGTACTGCATTGTGACAGAAAGTCACTTTACAACATCTTACAAGCCCAAAGTGGATTTTGAAAAAAGTTTCCACGAGCGCATGTTTTGGCCGTCTCAGCCAACTGTCATGAAATATGAAAAGTAAACGTGTCTTCACTTTTCCTTCATAGCTTGAAATTGGAAGGTCTTAGAAGCTTGAAACCAAGCGCATACAACACAAAGGGCCTCAATGAGCTACTGGCCGCTCACTGGTGGCTCCAGCGCACGCGGTTCAGTCGCATCATTCACTCTGATGTGGTGTTCATGAAGTTGGGTGTTGAGGTGCATGTACTGCATTGTGACAGAAAGTCACTTTACAACATCTTACAAGCCCAAAGTGGATTTTGAAAAAAGTTTCCACGAGCGCATGTTTTGGCCGTCTCAGCCAACTGTCATGAAATATGAAAAGTAAACGTGTCTTCACTTTTCCTTCATAGCTTGAAATTGGAAGGTCTTAGAAGCTTGAAACCAAGCGCATACAACACAAAGGGCCTCAATGAGCTACTGGCCGCTCACTGGTGGCTCCAGCGCACGCGGTTCAGTCGCATCATTCACTCTGATGTGGTGTTCATGAAGTTGGGTGTTGAGGTGCATGTACTGCATTGTGACAGAAAGTCACTTTACAACATCTTACAAGCCCAAAGTGGATTTTGAAAAAAGTTTCCACGAGCGCATGTTTTGGCCGTCTCAGCCAACTGTCATGAAATATGAAAAGTAAACGTGTCTTCACTTTTCCTTCATAGCTTGAAATTGGAAGGTCTTAGAAGCTTGAAACCAAGCGCATACAACACAAAGGGCCTCAATGAGCTACTGGCCGCTCACTGGTGGCTCCAGCGCACGCGGTTCAGTCGCATCATTCACTCTGATGTGGTGTTCATGAAGTTGGGTGTTGAGGTGCATGTACTGCATTGTGACAGAAAGTCACTTTACAACATCTTACAAGCCCAAAGTGGATTTTGAAAAAAGTTTCCACGAGCGCATGTTTTGGCCGTCTCAGCCAACTGTCATGAAATATGAAAAGTAAACGTGTCTTCACTTTTCCTTCATAGCTTGAAATTGGAAGGTCTTAGAAGCTTGAAACCAAGCGCATACAACACAAAGGGCCTCAATGAGCTACTGGCCGCTCACTGGTGGCTCCAGCGCACGCGGTTCAGTCGCATCATTCACTCTGATGTGGTGTTCATGAAGTTGGGTGTTGAGGTGCATGTACTGCATTGTGACAGAAAGTCACTTTACAACATCTTACAAGCCCAAAGTGGATTTTGAAAAAAGTTTCCACGAGCGCATGTTTTGGCCGTCTCAGCCAACT
Source organism: Sardina pilchardus (assembly GCF_963854185.1). Taxonomy (NCBI): domain Eukaryota; kingdom Metazoa; phylum Chordata; class Actinopteri; order Clupeiformes; family Clupeidae; genus Sardina; species Sardina pilchardus. The sequence goes on along the minus strand of NW_026910831.1, from coordinate 16,981 downwards.
GTCATGAAATATGAAAAGTAAACGTGTCTTCACTTTTCCTTCATAGCTTGAAATTGGAAGGTCTTAGAAGCTTGAAACCAAGCGCATACAACACAAAGGGCCTCAATGAGCTACTGGCCGCTCACTGGTGGCTCCAGCGCACGCGGTTCAGTCGCATCATTCACTCTGATGTGGTGTTCATGAAGTTGGGTGTTGAGGTGCATGTACTGCATTGTGACAGAAAGTCACTTTACAACATCTTACAAGCCCAAAGTGGATTTTGAAAAAAGTTTCCACGAGCGCATGTTTTGGCCGTCTCAGCCAACTGTCATGAAATATGAAAAGTAAACGTGTCTTCACTTTTCCTTCATAGCTTGAAATTGGAAGGTCTTAGAAGCTTGAAACCAAGCGCATACAACACAAAGGGCCTCAATGAGCTACTGGCCGCTCACTGGTGGCTCCAGCGCACGCGGTTCAGTCGCATCATTCACTCTGATGTGGTGTTCATGAAGTTGGGTGTTGAGGTGCATGTACTGCATTGTGACAGAAAGTCACTTTACAACATCTTACAAGCCCAAAGTGGATTTTGAAAAAAGTTTCCACGAGCGCATGTTTTGGCCGTCTCAGCCAACTGTCATGAAATATGAAAAGTAAACGTGTCTTCACTTTTCCTTCATAGCTTGAAATTGGAAGGTCTTAGAAGCTTGAAACCAAGCGCATACAACACAAAGGGCCTCAATGAGCTACTGGCCGCTCACTGGTGGCTCCAGCGCACGCGGTTCAGTCGCATCATTCACTCTGATGTGGTGTTCATGAAGTTGGGTGTTGAGGTGCATGTACTGCATTGTGACAGAAAGTCACTTTACAACATCTTACAAGCCCAAAGTGGATTTTGAAAAAAGTTTCCACGAGCGCATGTTTTGGCCGTCTCAGCCAACTGTCATGAAATATGAAAAGTAAACGTGTCTTCACTTTTCCTTCATAGCTTGAAATTGGAAGGTCTTAGAAGCTTGAAACCAAGCGCATACAACACAAAGGGCCTCAATGAGCTACTGGCCGCTCACTGGTGGCTCCAGCGCACGCGGTTCAGTCGCATCATTCACTCTGATGTGGTGTTCATGAAGTTGGGTGTTGAGGTGCATGTACTGCATTGTGACAGAAAGTCACTTTACAACATCTTACAAGCCCAAAGTGGATTTTGAAAAAAGTTTCCACGAGCGCATGTTTTGGCCGTCTCAGCCAACTGTCATGAAATATGAAAAGTAAACGTGTCTTCACTTTTCCTTCATAGCTTGAAATTGGAAGGTCTTAGAAGCTTGAAACCAAGCGCATACAACACAAAGGGCCTCAATGAGCTACTGGCCGCTCACTGGTGGCTCCAGCGCACGCGGTTCAGTCGCATCATTCACTCTGATGTGGTGTTCATGAAGTTGGGTGTTGAGGTGCATGTACTGCATTGTGACAGAAAGTCACTTTACAACATCTTACAAGCCCAAAGTGGATTTTGAAAAAAGTTTCCACGAGCGCATGTTTTGGCCGTCTCAGCCAACTGTCATGAAATATGAAAAGTAAACGTGTCTTCACTTTTCCTTCATAGCTTGAAATTGGAAGGTCTTAGAAGCTTGAAACCAAGCGCATACAACACAAAGGGCCTCAATGAGCTACTGGCCGCTCACTGGTGGCTCCAGCGCACGCGGTTCAGTCGCATCATTCACTCTGATGTGGTGTTCATGAAGTTGGGTGTTGAGGTGCATGTACTGCATTGTGACAGAAAGTCACTTTACAACATCTTACAAGCCCAAAGTGGATTTTGAAAAAAGTTTCCACGAGCGCATGTTTTGGCCGTCTCAGCCAACTGTCATGAAATATGAAAAGTAAACGTGTCTTCACTTTTCCTTCATAGCTTGAAATTGGAAGGTCTTAGAAGCTTGAAACCAAGCGCATACAACACAAAGGGCCTCAATGAGCTACTGGCCGCTCACTGGTGGCTCCAGCGCACGCGGTTCAGTCGCATCATTCACTCTGATGTGGTGTTCATGAAGTTGGGTGTTGAGGTGCATGTACTGCATTGTGACAGAAAGTCACTTTACAACATCTTACAAGCCCAAAGTGGATTTTGAAAAAAGTTTCCACGAGCGCATGTTTTGGCCGTCTCAGCCAACTGTCATGAAATATGAAAAGTAAACGTGTCTTCACTTTTCCTTCATAGCTTGAAATTGGAAGGTCTTAGAAGCTTGAAACCAAGCGCATACAACACAAAGGGCCTCAATGAGCTACTGGCCGCTCACTGGTGGCTCCAGCGCACGCGGTTCAGTCGCATCATTCACTCTGATGTGGTGTTCATGAAGTTGGGTGTTGAGGTGCATGTACTGCATTGTGACAGAAAGTCACTTTACAACATCTTACAAGCCCAAAGTGGATTTTGAAAAAAGTTTCCACGAGCGCATGTTTTGGCCGTCTCAGCCAACTGTCATGAAATATGAAAAGTAAACGTGTCTTCACTTTTCCTTCATAGCTTGAAATTGGAAGGTCTTAGAAGCTTGAAACCAAGCGCATACAACACAAAGGGCCTCAATGAGCTACTGGCCGCTCACTGGTGGCTCCAGCGCACGCGGTTCAGTCGCATCATTCACTCTGATGTGGTGTTCATGAAGTTGGGTGTTGAGGTGCATGTACTGCATTGTGACAGAAAGTCACTTTACAACATCTTACAAGCCCAAAGTGGATTTTGAAAAAAGTTTCCACGAGCGCATGTTTTGGCCGTCTCAGCCAACTGTCATGAAATATGAAAAGTAAACGTGTCTTCACTTTTCCTTCATAGCTTGAAATTGGAAGGTCTTAGAAGCTTGAAACCAAGCGCATACAACACAAAGGGCCTCAATGAGCTACTGGCCGCTCACTGGTGGCTCCAGCGCACGCGGTTCAGTCGCATCATTCACTCTGATGTGGTGTTCATGAAGTTGGGTGTTGAGGTGCATGTACTGCATTGTGACAGAAAGTCACTTTACAACATCTTACAAGCCCAAAGTGGATTTTGAAAAAAGTTTCCACGAGCGCATGTTTTGGCCGTCTCAGCCAACTGTCATGAAATATGAAAAGTAAACGTGTCTTCACTTTTCCTTCATAGCTTGAAATTGGAAGGTCTTAGAAGCTTGAAACCAAGCGCATACAACACAAAGGGCCTCAATGAGCTACTGGCCGCTCACTGGTGGCTCCAGCGCACGCGGTTCAGTCGCATCATTCACTCTGATGTGGTGTTCATGAAGTTGGGTGTTGAGGTGCATGTACTGCATTGTGACAGAAAGTCACTTTACAACATCTTACAAGCCCAAAGTGGATTTTGAAAAAAGTTTCCACGAGCGCATGTTTTGGCCGTCTCAGCCAACTGTCATGAAATATGAAAAGTAAACGTGTCTTCACTTTTCCTTCATAGCTTGAAATTGGAAGGTCTTAGAAGCTTGAAACCAAGCGCATACAACACAAAGGGCCTCAATGAGCTACTGGCCGCTCACTGGTGGCTCCAGCGCACGCGGTTCAGTCGCATCATTCACTCTGATGTGGTGTTCATGAAGTTGGGTGTTGAGGTGCATGTACTGCATTGTGACAGAAAGTCACTTTACAACATCTTACAAGCCCAAAGTGGATTTTGAAAAAAGTTTCCACGAGCGCATGTTTTGGCCGTCTCAGCCAACTGTCATGAAATATGAAAAGTAAACGTGTCTTCACTTTTCCTTCATAGCTTGAAATTGGAAGGTCTTAGAAGCTTGAAACCAAGCGCATACAACACAAAGGGCCTCAATGAGCTACTGGCCGCTCACTGGTGGCTCCAGCGCACGCGGTTCAGTCGCATCATTCACTCTGATGTGGTGTTCATGAAGTTGGGTGTTGAGGTGCATGTACTGCATTGTGACAGAAAGTCACTTTACAACATCTTACAAGCCCAAAGTGGATTTTGAAAAAAGTTTCCACGAGCGCATGTTTTGGCCGTCTCAGCCAACTGTCATGAAATATGAAAAGTAAACGTGTCTTCACTTTTCCTTCATAGCTTGAAATTGGAAGGTCTTAGAAGCTTGAAACCAAGCGCATACAACACAAAGGGCCTCAATGAGCTACTGGCCGCTCACTGGTGGCTCCAGCGCACGCGGTTCAGTCGCATCATTCACTCTGATGTGGTGTTCATGAAGTTGGGTGTTGAGGTGCATGTACTGCATTGTGACAGAAAGTCACTTTACAACATCTTACAAGCCCAAAGTGGATTTTGAAAAAAGTTTCCACGAGCGCATGTTTTGGCCGTCTCAGCCAACTGTCATGAAATATGAAAAGTAAACGTGTCTTCACTTTTCCTTCATAGCTTGAAATTGGAAGGTCTTAGAAGCTTGAAACCAAGCGCATACAACACAAAGGGCCTCAATGAGCTACTGGCCGCTCACTGGTGGCTCCAGCGCACGCGGTTCAGTCGCATCATTCACTCTGATGTGGTGTTCATGAAGTTGGGTGTTGAGGTGCATGTACTGCATTGTGACAGAAAGTCACTTTACAACATCTTACAAGCCCAAAGTGGATTTTGAAAAAAGTTTCCACGAGCGCATGTTTTGGCCGTCTCAGCCAACTGTCATGAAATATGAAAAGTAAACGTGTCTTCACTTTTCCTTCATAGCTTGAAATTGGAAGGTCTTAGAAGCTTGAAACCAAGCGCATACAACACAAAGGGCCTCAATGAGCTACTGGCCGCTCACTGGTGGCTCCAGCGCACGCGGTTCAGTCGCATCATTCACTCTGATGTGGTGTTCATGAAGTTGGGTGTTGAGGTGCATGTACTGCATTGTGACAGAAAGTCACTTTACAACATCTTACAAGCCCAAAGTGGATTTTGAAAAAAGTTTCCACGAGCGCATGTTTTGGCCGTCTCAGCCAACTGTCATGAAATATGAAAAGTAAACGTGTCTTCACTTTTCCTTCATAGCTTGAAATTGGAAGGTCTTAGAAGCTTGAAACCAAGCGCATACAACACAAAGGGCCTCAATGAGCTACTGGCCGCTCACTGGTGGCTCCAGCGCACGCGGTTCAGTCGCATCATTCACTCTGATGTGGTGTTCATGAAGTTGGGTGTTGAGGTGCATGTACTGCATTGTGACAGAAAGTCACTTTACAACATCTTACAAGCCCAAAGTGGATTTTGAAAAAAGTTTCCACGAGCGCATGTTTTGGCCGTCTCAGCCAACTGTCATGAAATATGAAAAGTAAACGTGTCTTCACTTTTCCTTCATAGCTTGAAATTGGAAGGTCTTAGAAGCTTGAAACCAAGCGCATACAACACAAAGGGCCTCAATGAGCTACTGGCCGCTCACTGGTGGCTCCAGCGCACGCGGTTCAGTCGCATCATTCACTCTGATGTGGTGTTCATGAAGTTGGGTGTTGAGGTGCATGTACTGCATTGTGACAGAAAGTCACTTTACAACATCTTACAAGCCCAAAGTGGATTTTGAAAAAAGTTTCCACGAGCACATGTTTTGGCCGTCTCAGCCAACTGTCATGAAATATGAAAAGTAAACGTGTCTTCACTTTTCCTTCATAGCTTGAAATTGGAAGGTCTTAGAAGCTTGAAACCAAGCGCATACAACACAAAGGGCCTCAATGAGCTACTGGCCGCTCACTGGTGGCTCCAGCGCACGCGGTTCAGTCGCATCATTCACTCTGATGTGGTGTTCATGAAGTTGGGTGTTGAGGTGCATGTACTGCATTGTGACAGAAAGTCACTTTACAACATCTTACAAGCCCAAAGTGGATTTTGAAAAAAGTTTCCACGAGCGCATGTTTTGGCCGTCTCAGCCAACTGTCATGAAATATGAAAAGTAAACGTGTCTTCACTTTTCCTTCATAGCTTGAAATTGGAAGGTCTTAGAAGCTTGAAACCAAGCGCATACAACACAAAGGGCCTCAATGAGCTACTGGCCGCTCACTGGTGGCTCCAGCGCACGCGGTTCAGTCGCATCATTCCCTCTGATGTGGTGTTCATGAAGTTGGGTGTTGAGGTGCATGTACTGCATTGTGACAGAAAGTCACTTTACAACATCTTACAAGCCCAAAGTGGATTTTGAAAAAAGTTTCCACGAGCGCATGTTTTGGCCGTCTCAGCCAACTGTCATGAAATATGAAAAGTAAACGTGTCTTCACTTTTCCTTCATAGCTTGAAATTGGAAGGTCTTAGAAGCTTGAAACCAAGCGCATACAACACAAAGGGCCTCAATGAGCTACTGGCCGCTCACTGGTGGCTCCAGCGCACGCGGTTCAGTCGCATCATTCACTCTGATGTGGTGTTCATGAAGTTGGGTGTTGAGGTGCATGTACTGCATTGTGACAGAAAGTCACTTTACAACATCTTACAAGCCCAAAGTGGATTTTGAAAAAAGTTTCCACGAGCGCATGTTTTGGCCGTCTCAGCCAACTGTCATGAAATATGAAAAGTAAACGTGTCTTCACTTTTCCTTCATAGCTTGAAATTGGAAGGTCTTAGAAGCTTGAAACCAAGCGCATACAACACAAAGGGCCTCAATGAGCTACTGGCCGCTCACTGGTGGCTCCAGCGCACGCGGTTCAGTCGCATCATTCCCTCTGATGTGGTGTTCATGAAGTTGGGTGTTGAGGTGCATGTACTGCATTGTGACAGAAAGTCACTTTACAACATCTTACAAGCCCAAAGTGGATTTTGAAAAAAGTTTCCACGAGCGCATGTTTTGGCCGTCTCAGCCAACTGTCATGAAATATGAAAAGTAAACGTGTCTTCACTTTTCCTTCATAGCTTGAAATTGGAAGGTCTTAGAAGCTTGAAACCAAGGGCATACAACACAAAGGGCCTCAATGAGCTACTGGCCGCTCACTGGTGGCTCCAGCGCACGCGGTTCAGTCGCATCATTCACTCTGATGTGGTGTTCATGAAGTTGGGTGTTGAGGTGCATGTACTGCATTGTGACAGAAAGTCACTTTACAACATCTTACAAGCCCAAAGTGGATTTTGAAAAAAGTTTCCACGAGCGCATGTTTTGGCCGTCTCAGCCAACTGTCATGAAATATGAAAAGTAAACGTGTCTTCACTTTTCCTTCATAGCTTGAAATTGGAAGGTCTTAGAAGCTTGAAACCAAGCGCATACAACACAAAGGGCCTCAATGAGCTACTGGCCGCTCACTGGTGGCTCCAGCGCACGCGGTTCAGTCGCATCATTCACTCTGATGTGGTGTTCATGAAGTTGGGTGTTGAGGTGCATGTACTGCATTGTGACAGAAAGTCACTTTACAACATCTTACAAGCCCAAAGTGGATTTTGAAAAAAGTTTCCACGAGCGCATGTTTTGGCCGTCTCAGCCAACTGTCATGAAATATGAAAAGTAAACGTGTCTTCACTTTTCCTTCATAGCTTGAAATTGGAAGGTCTTAGAAGCTTGAAACCAAACGCATACAACACAAAGGGCCTCAATGAGCTACTGGCCGCTCACTGGTGGCTCCAGCGCACGCGGTTCAGTCGCATCATTCACTCTGATGTGGTGTTCATGAAGTTGGGTGTTGAGGTGCATGTACTGCATTGTGACAGAAAGTCACTTTACAACATCTTACAAGCCCAAAGTGGATTTTGAAAAAAGTTTCCACGAGCGCATGTTTTGGCCGTCTCAGCCAACTGTCATGAAATATGAAAAGTAAACGTGTCTTCACTTTTCCTTCATAGCTTGAAATTGGAAGGTCTTAGAAGCTTGAAACCAAGCGCATACAACACAAAGGGCCTCAATGAGCTACTGGCCGCTCACTGGTGGCTCCAGCGCACGCGGTTCAGTCGCATCATTCACTCTGATGTGGTGTTCATGAAGTTGGGTGTTGAGGTGCATGTACTGCATTGTGACAGAAAGTCACTTTACAACATCTTACAAGCCCAAAGTGGATTTTGAAAAAAGTTTCCACGAGCGCATGTTTTGGCCGTCTCAGCCAACTGTCATGAAATATGAAAAGTAAACGTGTCTTCACTTTTCCTTCATAGCTTGAAATTGGAAGGTCTTAGAAGCTTGAAACCAAGCGCATACAACACAAAGGGCCTCAATGAGCTACTGGCCGCTCACTGGTGGCTCCAGCGCACGCGGTTCAGTCGCATCATTCACTCTGATGTGGTGTTCATGAAGTTGGGTGTTGAGGTGCATGTACTGCATTGTGACAGAAAGTCACTTTACAACATCTTACAAGCCCAAAGTGGATTTTGAAAAAAGTTTCCACGAGCGCATGTTTTGGCCGTCTCAGCCAACTGTCATGAAATATGAAAAGTAAACGTGTCTTCACTTTTCCTTCATAGCTTGAAATTGGAAGGTCTTAGAAGCTTGAAACCAAGCGCATACAACACAAAGGGCCTCAATGAGCTACTGGCCGCTCACTGGTGGCTCCAGCGCACGCGGTTCAGTCGCATCATTCACTCTGATGTGGTGTTCATGAAGTTGGGTGTTGAGGTGCATGTACTGCATTGTGACAGAAAGTCACTTTACAACATCTTACAAGCCCAAAGTGGATTTTGAAAAAAGTTTCCACGAGCGCATGTTTTGGCCGTCTCAGCCAACTGTCATGAAATATGAAAAGTAAACGTGTCTTCACTTTTCCTTCATAGCTTGAAATTGGAAGGTCTTAGAAGCTTGAAACCAAGCGCATACAACACAAAGGGCCTCAATGAGCTACTGGCCGCTCACTGGTGGCTCCAGCGCACGCGGTTCAGTCGCATCATTCACTCTGATGTGGTGTTCATGAAGTTGGGTGTTGAGGTGCATGTACTGCATTGTGACAGAAAGTCACTTTACAACATCTTACAAGCCCAAAGTGGATTTTGAAAAAAGTTTCCACGAGCGCATGTTTTGGCCGTCTCAGCCAACTGTCATGAAATATGAAAAGTAAACGTGTCTTCACTTTTCCTTCATAGCTTGAAATTGGAAGGTCTTAGAAGCTTGAAACCAAGCGCATACAACACAAAGGGCCTCAATGAGCTACTGGCCGCTCACTGGTGGCTCCAGCGCACGCGGTTCAGTCGCATCATTCACTCTGATGTGGTGTTCATGAAGTTGGGTGTTGAGGTGCATGTACTGCATTGTGACAGAAAGTCACTTTACAACATCTTACAAGCCCAAAGTGGATTTTGAAAAAAGTTTCCACGAGCGCATGTTTTGGCCGTCTCAGCCAACTGTCATGAAATATGAAAAGTAAACGTGTCTTCACTTTTCCTTCATAGCTTGAAATTGGAAGGTCTTAGAAGCTTGAAACCAAGCGCATACAACACAAAGGGCCTCAATGAGCTACTGGCCGCTCACTGGTGGCTCCAGCGCACGCGGTTCAGTCGCATCATTCACTCTGATGTGGTGTTCATGAAGTTGGGTGTTGAGGTGCATGTACTGCATTGTGACAGAAAGTCACTTTACAACATCTTACAAGCCCAAAGTGGATTTTGAAAAAAGTTTCCACGAGCGCATGTTTTGGCCGTCTCAGCCAACTGTCATGAAATATGAAAAGTAAACGTGTCTTCACTTTTCCTTCATAGCTTGAAATTGGAAGGTCTTAGAAGCTTGAAACCAAGCGCATACAACACAAAGGGCCTCAATGAGCTACTGGCCGCTCACTGGTGGCTCCAGCGCACGCGGTTCAGTCGCATCATTCACTCTGATGTGGTGTTCATGAAGTTGGGTGTTGAGGTGCATGTACTGCATTGTGACAGAAAGTCACTTTACAACATCTTACAAGCCCAAAGTGGATTTTGAAAAAAGTTTCCACGAGCGCATGTTTTGGCCGTCTCAGCCAACTGTCATGAAATATGAAAAGTAAACGTGTCTTCACTTTTCCTTCATAGCTTGAAATTGGAAGGTCTTAGAAGCTTGAAACCAAGCGCATACAACACAAAGGGCCTCAATGAGCTACTGGCCGCTCACTGGTGGCTCCAGCGCACGCGGTTCAGTCGCATCATTCACTCTGATGTGGTGTTCATGAAGTTGGGTGTTGAGGTGCATGTACTGCATTGTGACAGAAAGTCACTTTACAACATCTTACAAGCCCAAAGTGGATTTTGAAAAAAGTTTCCACGAGCGCATGTTTTGGCCGTCTCAGCCAACTGTCATGAAATATGAAAAGTAAACGTGTCTTCACTTTTCCTTCATAGCTTGAAATTGGAAGGTCTTAGAAGCTTGAAACCAAGCGCATACAACACAAAGGGCCTCAATGAGCTACTGGCCGCTCACTGGTGGCTCCAGCGCACGCGGTTCAGTCGCATCATTCACTCTGATGTGGTGTTCATGAAGTTGGGTGTTGAGGTGCATGTACTGCATTGTGACAGAAAGTCACTTTACAACATCTTACAAGCCCAAAGTGGATTTTGAAAAAAGTTTCCACGAGCGCATGTTTTGGCCGTCTCAGCCAACTGTCATGAAATATGAAAAGTAAACGTGTCTTCACTTTTCCTTCATAGCTTGAAATTGGAAGGTCTTAGAAGCTTGAAACCAAGGGCATACAACACAAAGGGCCTCAATGAGCTACTGGCCGCTCACTGGTGGCTCCAGCGCACGCGGTTCAGTCGCATCATTCCCTCTGATGTGGTGTTCATGAAGTTGGGTGTTGAGGTGCATGTACTGCATTGTGACAGAAAGTCACTTTACAACATCTTACAAGCCCAAAGTGGATTTTGAAAAAAGTTTCCACGAGCGCATGTTTTGGCCGTCTCAGCCAACTGTCATGAAATATGAAAAGTAAACGTGTCTTCACTTTTCCTTCATAGCTTGAAATTGGAAGGTCTTAGAAGCTTGAAACCAAGCGCATACAACACAAAGGGCCTCAATGAGCTACTGGCCGCTCACTGGTGGCTCCAGCGCACGCGGTTCAGTCGCATCATTCACTCTGATGTGGTGTTCATGAAGTTGGGTGTTGAGGTGCATGTACTGCATTGTGACAGAAAGTCACTTTACAACATCTTACAAGCCCAAAGTGGATTTTGAAAAAAGTTTCCACGAGCGCATGTTTTGGCCGTCTCAGCCAACTGTCATGAAATATGAAAAGTAAACGTGTCCACTTTTCCTTCATAGCTTGAAATTGGAAGGTCTTAGAAGCTTGAAACCAAACGCATACAACACAAAGGGCCTCAATGAGCTACTGGCCGCTCACTGGTGGCTCCAGCGCACGCGGTTCAGTCGCATCATTCACTCTGATGTGGTGTTCATGAAGTTGGGTGTTGAGGTGCATGTACTGCATTGTGACAGAAAGTCACTTTACAACATCTTACAAGCCCAAAGTGGATTTTGAAAAAAGTTTCCACGAGCGCATGTTTTGGCCGTCTCAGCCAACTGTCATGAAATATGAAAAGTAAACGTGTCTTCACTTTTCCTTCATAGCTTGAAATTGGAAGGTCTTAGAAGCTTGAAACCAAGCGCATACAACACAAAGGGCCTCAATGAGCTACTGGCCGCTCACTGGTGGCTCCAGCGCACGCGGTTCAGTCGCATCATTCACTCTGATGTGGTGTTCATGAAGTTGGGTGTTGAGGTGCATGTACTGCATTGTGACAGAAAGTCACTTTACAACATCTTACAAGCCCAAAGTGGATTTTGAAAAAAGTTTCCACGAGCGCATGTTTTGGCCGTCTCAGCCAACTGTCATGAAATATGAAAAGTAAACGTGTCTTCACTTTTCCTTCATAGCTTGAAATTGGAAGGTCTTAGAAGCTTGAAACCAAGCGCATACAACACAAAGGGCCTCAATGAGCTACTGGCCGCTCACTGGTGGCTCCAGCGCACGCGGTTCAGTCGCATCATTCACTCTGATGTGGTGTTCATGAAGTTGGGTGTTGAGGTGCATGTACTGCATTGTGACAGAAAGTCACTTTACAACATCTTACAAGCCCAAAGTGGATTTTGAAAAAAGTTTCCACGAGCGCATGTTTTGGCCGTCTCAGCCAACTGTCATGAAATATGAAAAGTAAACGTGTCTTCACTTTTCCTTCATAGCTTGAAATTGGAAGGTCTTAGAAGCTTGAAACCAAGCGCATACAACACAAAGGGCCTCAATGAGCTACTGGCCGCTCACTGGTGGCTCCAGCGCACGCGGTTCAGTCGCATCATTCCCTCTGATGTGGTGTTCATGAAGTTGGGTGTTGAGGTGCATGTACTGCATTGTGACAGAAAGTCACTTTACAACATCTTACAAGCCCAAAGTGGATTTTGAAAAAAGTTTCCACGAGCGCATGTTTTGGCCGTCTCAGCCAACTGTCATGAAATATGAAAAGTAAACGTGTCTTCACTTTTCCTTCATAGCTTGAAATTGGAAGGTCTTAGAAGCTTGAAACCAAGCGCATACAACACAAAGGGCCTCAATGAGCTACTGGCCGCTCACTGGTGGCTCCAGCGCACGCGGTTCAGTCGCATCATTCCCTCTGATGTGGTGTTCATGAAGTTGGGTGTTGAGGTGCATGTACTGCATTGTGACAGAAAGTCACTTTACAACATCTTACAAGCCCAAAGTGGATTTTGAAAAAAGTTTCCACGAGCGCATGTTTTGGCCGTCTCAGCCAACTGTCATGAAATATGAAAAGTAAACGTGTCTTCACTTTTCCTTCATAGCTTGAAATTGGAAGGTCTTAGAAGCTTGAAACCAAGCGCATACAACACAAAGGGCCTCAATGAGCTACTGGCCGCTCACTGGTGGCTCCAGCGCACGCGGTTCAGTCGCATCATTCACTCTGATGTGGTGTTCATGAAGTTGGGTGTTGAGGTGCATGTACTGCATTGTGACAGAAAGTCACTTTACAACATCTTACAAGCCCAAAGTGGATTTTGAAAAAAGTTTCCACGAGCGCATGTTTTGGCCGTCTCAGCCAACTGTCATGAAATATGAAAAGTAAACGTGTCTTCACTTTTCCTTCATAGCTTGAAATTGGAAGGTCTTAGAAGCTTGAAACCAAGCGCATACAACACAAAGGGCCTCAATGAGCTACTGGCCGCTCACTGGTGGCTCCAGCGCACGCGGTTCAGTCGCATCATTCCCTCTGATGTGGTGTTCATGAAGTTGGGTGTTGAGGTGCATGTACTGCATTGTGACAGAAAGTCACTTTACAACATCTTACAAGCCCAAAGTGGATTTTGAAAAAAGTTTCCACGAGCGCATGTTTTGGCCGTCTCAGCCAACTGTCATGAAATATGAAAAGTAAACGTGTCTTCACTTTTCCTTCATAGCTTGAAATTGGAAGGTCTTAGAAGCTTGAAACCAAGGGCATACAACACAAAGGGCCTCAATGAGCTACTGGCCGCTCACTGGTGGCTCCAGCGCACGCGGTTCAGTCGCATCATTCCCTCTGATGTGGTGTTCATGAAGTTGGGTGTTGAGGTGCATGTACTGCATTGTGACAGAAAGTCACTTTACAACATCTTACAAGCCCAAAGTGGATTTTGAAAAAAGTTTCCACGAGCGCATGTTTTGGCCGTCTCAGCCAACTGTCATGAAATATGAAAAGTAAACGTGTCTTCACTTTTCCTTCATAGCTTGAAATTGGAAGGTCTTAGAAGCTTGAAACCAAGCGCATACAACACAAAGGGCCTCAATGAGCTACTGGCCGCTCACTGGTGGCTCCAGCGCACGCGGTTCAGTCGCATCATTCACTCTGATGTGGTGTTCATGAAGTTGGGTGTTGAGGTGCATGTACTGCATTGTGACAGAAAGTCACTTTACAACATCTTACAAGCCCAAAGTGGATTTTGAAAAAAGTTTCCACGAGCGCATGTTTTGGCCGTCTCAGCCAACTGTCATGAAATATGAAAAGTAAACGTGTCCACTTTTCCTTCATAGCTTGAAATTGGAAGGTCTTAGAAGCTTGAAACCAAACGCATACAACACAAAGGGCCTCAATGAGCTACTGGCCGCTCACTGGTGGCTCCAGCGCACGCGGTTCAGTCGCATCATTCACTCTGATGTGGTGTTCATGAAGTTGGGTGTTGAGGTGCATGTACTGCATTGTGACAGAAAGTCACTTTACAACATCTTACAAGCCCAAAGTGGATTTTGAAAAAAGTTTCCACGAGCGCATGTTTTGGCCGTCTCAGCCAACTGTCATGAAATATGAAAAGTAAACGTGTCTTCACTTTTCCTTCATAGCTTGAAATTGGAAGGTCTTAGAAGCTTGAAACCAAGCGCATACAACACAAAGGGCCTCAATGAGCTACTGGCCGCTCACTGGTGGCTCCAGCGCACGCGGTTCAGTCGCATCATTCACTCTGATGTGGTGTTCATGAAGTTGGGTGTTGAGGTGCATGTACTGCATTGTGACAGAAAGTCACTTTACAACATCTTACAAGCCCAAAGTGGATTTTGAAAAAAGTTTCCACGAGCGCATGTTTTGGCCGTCTCAGCCAACTGTCATGAAATATGAAAAGTAAACGTGTCTTCACTTTTCCTTCATAGCTTGAAATTGGAAGGTCTTAGAAGCTTGAAACCAAGCGCATACAACACAAAGGGCCTCAATGAGCTACTGGCCGCTCACTGGTGGCTCCAGCGCACGCGGTTCAGTCGCATCATTCACTCTGATGTGGTGTTCATGAAGTTGGGTGTTGAGGTGCATGTACTGCATTGTGACAGAAAGTCACTTTACAACATCTTACAAGCCCAAAGTGGATTTTGAAAAAAGTTTCCACGAGCGCATGTTTTGGCCGTCTCAGCCAACTGTCATGAAATATGAAAAGTAAACGTGTCTTCACTTTTCCTTCATAGCTTGAAATTGGAAGGTCTTAGAAGCTTGAAACCAAGCGCATACAACTGTTGCGTTTTGTGTCTACTCTGGTGAATATAGGGCTACTACAATCACAGTTGAGATCGCTACTCCGTGGGTGTATGTGTATTTCTTCAAAAATCAGCGAGGCTCTCGCTTTTTCAAGAAGAGTGGTGTGGTGTATTTGTCTTTGGATTCTGTGTTTTTTTCACACCTTACCAAAGAGTATGCTTGTCTTTAGACTCTGCGAGTTCTTCGCCTTGCTAAAGAGTGTGTGCTTCCTCTTCTGTCTCTGCAAAACTTGCCTTGCAGAAGAGGAAGTGACTGTCAGTATCGTGTTTTTTGCAGGGGCCCCTTTTCAACGGGTTTAGGATGTACGAAAGGACTGATGCAAAAGAGAGAGACTTTCTCTATTTGGACCAAAAATCCTTGATCAGGACTCTGGGGTCAACAAGTGAAACTTTTTAGGAGGCTCTCTTTAATCTAGTCCTTTTTCACTGCTGATCCTATTGCCTGCAATCGTACCTATAATAAAGTGTCTTCACACTTTCGGAGAAAATAGATTGTGTTTATGGCAGCTGACTCTTGACTATGGTTACTGAGGTCAACCTCCGGTCACAGAGACCGCATCGCAGACGTTGTCTATCGAACAAGGGACCGCAGAAAGCTTCACAGTCACTATCGAAGCTGACCACACATATGTATTTTCTTTCTCCAGTGACAGACCTTTTGCAATCTATGAAAATAATTCAGTTAATCTAAACTAGTATTATTTTGAATTACTGAAAGATAAAAATTCTCAGTTATTAATACGCATCTGCTTTCAATAAGTTAAAGTAAGTTGTTCACTCACAACAAACTTAGTTTAATTTACTAACAGTGCAAAAAGATAATATGAATTTTTCAAGGATGAATCTGCATATTATACATGACATTACACAGATTTTGATTTTATTTGTAACAATTTGTGCTCAGTTTTTACATAAGTTTACTTATTAAAAACCAATTACCATATCCCTGCTTGTGTGGTATGCATTTAGACCTTATTTTACAGAAATACAACTGTTAAACGAAGCCTAGTTGGTTTTGTGACCGCTACGGTGTATAGAACTTTCCTTCCTAAATACACAGCTGAGTTCGCTACTCCTGTATGTGTCAGTGCATTGTGCAGTAAGTATTTGCCCATTAACGGTGTCTTAGAAAGTAAGCCCAAATCACAGACAAACTTACCCACTGGGTCCCCTCTGTAGGCTTGCGCCTCTTGCGAGAGGATCGATGTTCTCTTTGACACAGGGGAGGCAGGAAACACGAAAAAGAACTCTCGGCGGCTTTTAAACAATGCCCTAACAAAAGGTTAGGGCTTTGACTTTATTAAAAATAAAATACAATATATAAAAAAAAAATCTATCTGTCTCTAAATGCAAAGTTCAGAGTCCAAAAGAAAAAGGAGAAGCCCTTAAGACCCCGCGAAGGAGACCTTTTATACTACTTTCACGCCCAAGTCTAGACCTATTGCGTTTCGACACGACAAGTGCCTTTGTTTCTCTATTTCCTCTTTCTGGTGTCCTTGCTTTTTACAGAGTGCGAACCCTTACTACCTTTTCCTGATATTTTTTGGTTTAACGCACCTGACTAAAAATAATTTCATCAAGAGCGCAACAGTATCCCACCTTCTGGTGTCCTTGCTTTGCATATGAACTACAAGCTTTTTCCTCTATACTTATTCTAAGCACATTTCTTTAAACATGACATACTATATAAGCTGAATTAAAACACATCTTTTGATTAGACATTCTATCAAATTCAAGGAAAAATACATTTTAAGTCTAAACAGTTACTCTTTAAAGTTTAAGTAAAAAATACAGTTTTTTAATCTATTGCAAAATCATACTTCTATTCTAAGTAAAGTTACATGTTTTTATTTAAACAGAATCACACTTTGAAAATCTGAGTAAATATTATTTTCATATAAGTTTATCTATCATTGCTGCATTAGCACATTTTTATTTGGTTTAGAGCAAGCTGGTATCAAGCAAGTATGTTTTAGATGTATGTCTAGCAAACCTTAAGGGTACAATCATACTTTTCCACGGTTTCACTTTCTACCACCTTCTACATCCTCCTCTGGAACCGTGGAAACGTCGACCCTGTTGCGTCTGGGTTGCTGGCCATGCCTGTTGGGTCGAGGATGCAGGCGTCGTATGGACCTACTTCTGGTTTGAGTGCGTCGAATCTACGCCAGCCAGCTGCCTC